>NW_019154100.1:33563266-33573028 GCF_002288905.1 Enhydra lutris kenyoni | reverse complement strand
TTTGGTCTTTTAGAAGAAACTACCTCCCAAAATTTTTTAAAGAAAGAAAAACTTATGTATATACAAAAATAAGGGTAAACATGAGGAAGGGATGGAATATGACTAAGGACGAAAATTTTTAAAAAATTCTAAAAAAAGGAATTGATAAGTTGGTTGGAAAAAGAAAGAAAAGAAAGTGGAGAGAATTTGCTCAGGGTGGAGAATAGAACAAAGCCCTGTGCTAGATTTAGAGCATATTTTGATCTATTAGAAGAAATTGTATCTCAAAATTTTTTAGAAGGAAAAAACCCTGTATGTATACAAAAAATAAAGTCAGATACAATGAAGGATAAATATGAGTATAATAATGAAGGTTTTAAAAGATTTTTTTAAGAAAGGTATTATTAAGTAAACTAGTTAAGAAACGTTAAAAGAGGAAATAGGAAAAATTAAAAAATTAGAATAAGAAAAAATAAAATTAAAAAATTTAACTAACTTTGCAAGAGTAAAGAATCATGGGGAGAAAGTCATGAATTCCATGCTTTGCTTTCCCCTCTTCTGAATTCCACTGTTCCCCTTGATCAGTGAGCTTGGTCTTGGCTGGATGTTCTTGCTGATCTTCTGGGGGAGAGGCCTGTTGTAGTGGTTCTCAAATGTCTTTGCCTGAGGTGGAATTGTGCCACCCTTGCCAGCGGCCAGGCTAAATCATCTGCTGGGGTTCATTCTCAGGAGTTTTTGTTCCCTGAATGCTTTCCGTAGAGCTCTGGAGGACGGGAATGAAAATGGCGGCCTCCCAGTCTCTGGGACGGAAGAGCCCAGAGCTCGGGGTCCCACACCTCAGGGCGCCCTTGGAGAAAAGCGGTCAATCACTACTGTCTCCCTGGTCTCCGGCCATGCTCGGAGCTCACCTGGCCTATTACTGAGCATTTCTGTCTCTGACACACAGCCCCATTTGGCGTCTCCAAACCCCGCAGATTCGTGCCTCCAGGGAAGGAAGGTGAGTCTCCAAACCCAGCAGATTCCTGCCTCCAGGGAAGGAAGGTGAGTCTCCCTAGATCTGGCACTTGTGGTGTCCCTGCTCAAATAGCAGTGGTCCGACTATGCCACAGATCACAATTTAGGGTAATCCCGAGTTGAGAACGCATTCTTTGGCTCCGTCTCTGTAGTTGGCTTCCCCGCTCTGATACCTGCGAACTCTGCTACACTCAGACACCCCTGAACCTTCTGTGACCCCACAGGACCTGAGACCACACTGTCCCAGCGAGGGCTCCACCCCTGCTTAGCCTCTGGATAATTGTCCCTCAGTGGAGCAGACCTTTAAAAGTTTGAATTTTGTGCTGTTGCTTGACTGCTTGCCGGGAGCCCGCCCCTCCCCCCGCGGTCTATTATCCTTTTGCTTTGGATTCACTTCTCCGCATGTCCTACCTTTCAGAAAGTGGTCGATTTCCTGTTTCTAGAATTGCTGCTCTTCTTCTCTTTGATCTCCTGTTGGGTTTGTAGGTGTTCAAAATGGTTTGATAACTATCTAGCTGAACTCCTGCAACCTGATGTCATCTCAGTCTGCTACTCCTCTGCCATCTTGACTCCCTTCCCCCTAATTCTGTACTTTTGTCTTAGTCCTCTCTTTCATGCATCTCATAGACCTTCTTTGTTTTTAATAATGGAAGCTACCCATGATAATTACAGTAATACCAGCAGGGAAATATCAACAAAAAGAAGGCAAAAAAGTCCCTGGTGGAAAGTATCGGAAATAGCCAGCCCAAATTTTGATAATGGGTCCATATGTAATATGTAGATTACATATATAAAAATGTGAACATAATGTACATGCTGGTTTTCAACCTGATTTTTTTCTCAGAAAAAATTTTTATGACCATATCTTCATGTCAAGAAAGTCTTTGTCAAAAAATTTTATGACGTCTTTTCATGTCTGCATCTATACAAGTGGCATTCCAACTTCTTCAGGCAATAAAAGCCTTTCATCAAATATAATTTTACCTCGAGCCCAGTGCAGGATGCCTGGGTAGCTCAGGGTGAGGCTGCGTGACAGCCAGAAGCTTCCAGACCTGTTCTGGAGCAGGTCTACAAAATGAGTCCTCCAAGGCCAATGTGTGAAGTGTAATTTGAAAAGCACCGATATAAATTTTTTTCCCATCACTACACTAAACTCCAATTTTATTGATAACCTATTATTATTTAAATTGTTTCCAATTATTTTATTGCAAACAATTTATGTGTATTCTCTTTATGGTGCTGTTGCCTTAGGATGAACTCTGAGAAACAGATTTTGGCAAATATTATTCAATTTCTTACAAAAGTGTCTACAACTTATGGCTCCCATCGGAACTGTACAGACATCCCTATTTCTTTATACTCTCCCAACACTGAGAGGATTCTTCCTCTTACTCTTGTCGTCTCATTGATAAGATTTCATATCCAAATGTCTAATCTTGCAGTTCTTCAGTTAGTGGTCAAAAGGAACATTTCTATATATCGTCCATTTATTTTTTTTTGTTGTTTCTTAATAATTTGTTCATGTCCTTCGTCTGCTTTTTCAATTGGTATGTTCTTATTTCTTTGCCAGAGTTCTTTAGAAGGATATTATCCCTTTGCCTGTTGTATACAAATATTTTCTATTTGTCATTCTGCTTAGGTATGCATACAATGTTTATTATCTGTATAAAGAGTTTTAAAGTTTTGATGTAGTTTAAACTACATTTATTCCCCTTATTGTTTCTGCTTTTGGTGTTATTCCCAGAAGGATCTTTCCCTCACCAAAAATAAAAAGTTTTACCCGTACCCTTTCAAGTTTAAAATTTTTACTTTGTCCATCCAACTGACATTTACTTTGTAATTCACTGTGACAGATGGCAGTCTAATATTTTTTAAATGGCTAGACAACTATACTAATGCCATATACTGACTAACTCATTCTTTTCTAACTGATTTGATATTCCATATGCCTTATGTACGTTATTCTGATTTCAGTATCATATTTCTTAAATTATCAAAGTTTTATATTATGCTTTAGTATCTTGAACTATGTATTTCTCTTCGTTATGAATAGATGATTTCCTAATTGTTCTTGTATTTATTTAACCTAAAGAGGCTTAAAATGTCAGTTTCTCTGGAGTTCCTGGCTGAAAAAACCACCACTTTAGTAAAAAGCAGTGAACAAGACCAGTAAGAACAAGGGGAAGGCCTCCCCTTCCCCTCTTCTTCCATTGGTTTAGTCGCCATCACCTGGTGTCTGCTCAGCCATAAGGGACACCCTGTGGCTTCAGCCTGCTCAATTCTGGGTAAGAAGCTGTGCTGCCCGGTGGGGAATCTCTTTCTGCTGCCCCCTCTTTGTTCAATCACATGAACCCTTAGCCCAGCCCCTCAATGCTGCCCTTAAATTCTGAGGAGCTATAACACTAAGTAATACCAAGTGAGCCCAACAGGGTTCCCTGTTCTAACCTACCACATCACCCCAAAACTCGTACATCGCCATGCAACCTTTCTGGGTGGGTGTGGCATCCATTTTTCATCAGCTCCCTGTGTGCTGGGAATTCCATGAGGTTCTGTTATTTGAAGCCTTCTTTTCTTGGCTCCCTCCAAACTGTACATCCTCTTTATTTCTGTTTCCTTTGTGACTTCAGTGGGATTGGCCAGAAAGGAAGGGAAAATGGGTAATGTCTATTTCTAAGTTTTCATCTTTACCCAAAGCTATTGATGATGATTATTTTCCAAGTGCCCTCCACCAAACCTCTATTAATTTTGTAGTGAGGAAATAAATTCCTTTACATCTTTAAAAGAACACTATAATATTCATTGCTGCTTCTTCTGTAATTTAGGACACTGTTCATAATATTGCAGTGTCTCCTAGAACTAGTCATATTTGCCATGAGCTAAAGAGTTGATTTTTTTTTTTTTAACCCAATGAGTATTTTGAGATGAGTAATGTTTCCCTTCTGGCTATGGATTCCCTAAGCCTCCACCTCCAGCAAATGTCTCAGGACACCTCTCACATTTCTTATACTTAATTTCCCTAATACTCATATTTATGTACCTTGAAATACTCTGGTGTATGTGTTTTTTGTATGTCCCCACTCAATCCTTCCTGGGGCTTGCTGGGCATAAATAAATAGGTGAATGAATAAGTATATCACACCTTCGTTTAGATCATGAAGTGTCTCTCCCATTTCCCTTCGTCCCACTCCCTGCTTCCTCCTTTATCACAATCACTGAGGCAATGAAAGTGCCCAGAAAGCTTGGTGCTGGTCACATACTTTACACACACACACACACACACACACACACACACACACACACACACACACCCAACCTTAAGAAAAGCCTACAAAAAACAGGTGTAAATTCTATTTTTAAATTAGTTTTAATTGCACACAACACATCAGTCTACCTTCTTTTACGTAAGTCCCTGTGGTCCCTATGGCTAGTTGAAATCCCATTGCCAGAAGTGAGGACTAGTTGGTGTGTGCCCTTGCAAGCATTTGTTTATTACTTTTTCTTTTTTTACTGTCTGTGGCTATCCTACTTCCTCATTGAGAAGCAGGATATGCGGTAGTCAAAATACCTGAATTACACTCAAGCCATCTTGGGTTCAAGTCTTGCCCGGCACCTACCAGCTGTGTGATTTGGGCAAGTTACTTTAACTCTCTAAATTATAATTGTCCAAACTGTAGGATTCAGATAATAATGGGACCTATCACATAGAGATGTTGTAAGAATTAAAGAACTTATATAATCATGAATGCATCTGGTATGCAATCAATAAATCTAAGCTACTGAAACATCTACATTCCTCCACTGAAGGAATTCCTGCTCTTCTAAGCAAAGCTACAATAAACAACACATGTACATACAGGCATGCATGTGAGTGTTTGTCCAGAGAAGATACCGAGAAGTAGAACTTCAAGGTCAAAGGACTGCACATTTTGTTTTAACTAGATGTTCTTATCATTCAAAAGATCTGTGCCAATATTGTCTGAAATATTCAATAGTATCTGATGACATTAATTCTACTTATTCTAAAGTTCTGCTTGTTCTGTTAATTTTACTTTCTTAGTTGTAAATGCCTCAGAATGGTATTCTGAACTATCATCTATTTTCCACAGTTTGGTTTTTGTCTCATTTTATATGATATTTGATTGCACCTCATCTCTGTAGTCAAGATTTCATATTAGTTCTTCATTTTATAAGTTTTTACAGGCTTCCGGGGAGAGTGTGACACAGGTCAATCAACATTGGGTTCTTACTTGCTTTCAGGGGTCCTGGAGGAAATTGGGCTCTGCCCATGGGAAGAGTAATGGACACTTAGTCTTGTGACTAGGTACCAACCATCCCTCCAAGGAGTCATCTCTTCCTAGGACCCCACCCTGTCTCTTCAAATCCAGCATCCCCACTACTAGGAGGAAGAGCCCCCTATCTCTGTTGCCCCAGTGGGAAGGGGGAGGACAGAGGGAAAGTAAACATGCAGTGATAAACCCTCCTCCTTGTGCTCCAGAAATCACCCTACTGGTTTCCTTGAATCCTTCTTGCTTTGGCCCTTACACGATCTATTTAGGAAGCACTCTTAACACTTCACCCATATTACTGTAGTGTCGTCTGTGGGTATTGTGAGTTGTGTGGTTTAAACCTTCCCTCTGACCCATCTGATTTCTTCTTCTGGGGCTTCCGCACTATCACTGGTTCAAAGAGAATTTTACTAGTTTCCAGTAATGGTGTCAATTAAAAACATCTTTCCAATTATCTCTATGGTTTGGAAGTAAGGAAGACAAAGTGCTTGTTGACCATCCATGGGTACTATCTACATAGTAGATACATAGTATCCAAATAATATCCACTTTTCCTAGGCATTCTGCTTCTAATTCTACATCTTTTTGGACCATCAGACCCATGAAGTGGAAAGAAAGTAGAAAAGAAGAGAGTGGGAATAAGAAAACCATTATTTAGGAGGATAATATTAGTGGAAACAATCCTACCCTCACCCAAGGATGATTTCTTACAGGATAGACCTTGGTTAAGCCAACTTACCTCTTGCAGGAACTTCATGGGGTAGACGATGGCATGGTATCTGTCTAGGCTGAGGGACACCAGCAAATAGGTAGAAGCATAGAGCAGCATAACCTGAAGACAGAAACAAGAGGAGGTATGTGACTTCACAAAAGTGAGAGAATGCATATCATAGAGGAGTATTTTGTGCTATTTAGAAACCTGTGCACTGAACCTAAGGAGGGATGAAGTTTGGGCTAGGGAGAGAAATGACTGACTCCCTATGTCTAGAAGTAGATTGCTGTTTTGGAATTGGACTTGTCATTGCTAATGCTTCTAAGCTCACCCTTCTTCATTCATTCACTTGACTTCTTGGAGACACCACAACTCAGGATCAGTCTTTCTTGACATTTGCATGGTACATTTGTTTGTAGTTGACTTATAAAGCTAAACTAATTTTCGCTGCCATACTTGACACTCCAGAATAATTAGAAAGAAACATTCATTTGGGTTTTATCAGTGTGAGTTGTTGAGAGACAATGGATGGGATCTGGTTTCCGGGAGCCGACGTGCTGTTTAGAATCATTTATCATCATCTGTGTTGACAGTCTCAGAACTTACTTCCTTCTCCACTTCTTTAGCAGAGCTGTTCATTAGGGTCAGTCCTTGGGTCCCCTCTTCCTCCTTCCCACCCCATCTCTTATAAACTTTGCTCAGGCCCTTTAATTATCCTAAGTATAGTGTTATTTGTAGAGTTTGCAGAGAAGGAAATTGGGATATAAGAGGTTAACTTCTTTATGAGAAGAGCATAATCAAAATATAATTAAGTGAAATATCTCTGAAAGGATGATCAAAGTGGAAAGTTTTTGGGTAACGTTGAGCCTCATTTCTACCAAGAGTCTAGCCATATCTCTGTTTTGTAATCTTTGGGCCAATTCCAGAGTGGGAAGGGTTAAGTCAAAGACCAAAGTCTAAGGGTGAGTGTCTGAATCTCTTCTAAAATGAAAGAAAAATACCATGACTTTGGTAATAACTTTTGTCTGAATTTATACCTTATTATTCTTTCCCTCACTCAACTAACAATCAACTATATTGTTGTTCTTTATTATTTTTACCTAGAATACTACCACAAATGCATCCCAGTACTACCATTGTGGAAGGTGCTATAGGGAGGGGGTTTTGAGGTCTGATTAGTGATTGAAGGTTCTCCTGAGGGATGTAAGAAGAGAGTCTCCTCTTGCTAAAAAGGTGCTATATGGATGGAGGGAAGAATGATGTCCAAGTTTAACCAAAAAAAAATTAGACAACTGTCTTCTTAGAGAAAACTGGGATTTCTATGTGTGATCCAAGAATTCAGAATTGTTATAGCTGACCACACACAGCTCAGGAGGTGGCATTTGAGGAGGATGGGGAAAAAAAGTCCCCAGGGGCAGAACTCTGTGGGGTGGAATGTTGTGGTAAGAAGGTCACAAGAATCTCAGCCATTTTTGGCTGTGTTGAGTGAGGTAGCCGACACAAGTTCAGAATTTGGAGCAAAAGGAAAGTTCACAAAAGAGAGTGCCAGCATTAACAAAAAGAGATGTATTTTGAGACACAGTCAAAAACAGTAGTTAATTTCAAGGGTCTTCAAATATCTAGGCAGGGTAAAAAAAAACTAAAGGTTACATAAAAGAAATGCATTTCAAATTGTCGTGCCTCTTTTTTACAAAAATAAAATGCCAGAAAAATAGCATAAAAACATGTTCAGAGTTTTGAAAGAAAAATTATGATCCAAGAATTTTGTAAATATCATTTCTGTGCCAAGGCACAGAATAATTTACTTATATGTATAAGAAAGAAGAAAGCATAACATCACATAATCTCCTGCAAAATCTTCTGTGAGGAAATATTTCTGCTGATTGAGCATTGTTTCAAAATTAAGAACTCTACAAGAGGGACAGGATTGAATAATAACAGCTATGGTAAGCAATGAGTCCAAAAATTCCCGCAACACGTTTACAAAATAACTATGAATTTATTTAGGAAACATTCCAGGGAAAAATCTGGGGAGTTGAGAAGAGAGTATAAGGGGAGAAGAGAGAATATAAGAAAAGGAACCATGTTATATCTTTCCATTTGGGCATTTTAGGCATCTCTTTTGTTTTTTACTTTGATAGAGACATACTTAATTTAAAAATTAAAGATAAGCTATGATAGTGAAATAAAAATGGAGAAAATAATTTATTAACTTCTTATGGTTACTGTAACAAATTATCACAAACCTGTGGTTTGGACCAACATAAATTTATTCTCTTACATTTCTAGAGACCAGAAGTGCAAAATCACTTATAGTATACTAGTTCAAAGTCAAAGTGTTAGCCAGGCCAGCCTCCCTCCAAAGGTTCTGGGGGGGGAGGGTGTTTCCTCCCTTGCCACTTTCAGCTTCAGGTGACAGCCAGCATTTTTTGATTTGTGGTTATACCAATTACATCTTGAGTCTGTGGTTACAATGTCTCTTCTGTCTGTCAAATCTCCCTCTGCCTCCCTTTTATAAAGGATATATATGATTACATTTAGACTCATTAAGATAATCCAGAATAATCTCCCCATTTAATTACATCTGTAAAGTCCCTATTTGCCATAGAAGGTAATATACATACATTTTAGGGATTAGGATTTGGATTTTGGTGGGGGGGGGCATCTTTCAGCCTAACACAATTAATAACCAAATAGAAAAGAAAAAACATGTAAATAGGAAAAAAAATTAACCAAAAAGATTAAAATCAGGTGATTTAAATAATACCAAACACCATTTGTCTCAATAAATATAAATGGCTTAACCTCCTTGACTAAAACAAAGACTGTGTACAAAATCCTTCCCCAAATCTAACTGCTTAGTGTGTTGAAAACAAACCTCTGAAACCAAATGATTATCAAAGTTTAAAAAATACAACGATGACCAAAGGTATACAGAACAACTAAAACCAAAAGAAGGCATTTAATACAATATTGCTAACAGATAAATTAAATTCAAAACAAATTGCACTACATGAGACAAATGGATTCTTTCTATTAAAAAAAATACAATACAAAATGGTGATAGAATATTAATAAACTTATATGTGATAAGCAACATAATACTAAATATGTATAACTAAAATGTTTAAAGATTTAAAAGAATAAAACATAATAATACATGGAAAAATTAAGCACACTTTAAAAATAATACACATTATTGTAAAATATCTAGGCAACCATTTCAAAACTGGTCCTAAACTAAACTACCAAGAAAAAAAATCCCTCAATAGAATCTAAAAATTATACAACTTATATAATTTGCATATTTAAAACAACAAGCAATAAAAGCTGAAATTAGTACCATGTTATTTTTTTTTTTAAATACCACTTGGAAATTTAAACACCCTTGTAATTAACTTGAGTCAAGAAGGAAATCAAAGTACAATTATAGTCAATTCATAAATGTCAACAATGAAAATTCTACACATCAACAACATATGGGATACCATTTGGAGAACAGATGGCAGCTTGAGGACATATGTCTGAATTCGCACTACCCCACCCCTCAATTCTGACAAAAATGACCTAGGAAATATAAAACTAAGGAAAATCTTCCAGAGAAGTGAGACTTGAATGCAGCAAACTTAGAAAAATTTTATTTAGAAAAATACCAGATTGCATCCATGTACAGGAGGATCCCTGGACTTAAAAAATTAATATACTTTATTTATTACAGCAATTTTAGTTTTACAGAAAAAATAGAGCAGATAGTACAGAGATGTCCCACCC
>NW_019154100.1:33439536-33563256 GCF_002288905.1 Enhydra lutris kenyoni | reverse complement strand
TCCTTTCCCCCAGTTTTCCCTATTATTAACATCCTTCCCTATTATTAACATCCTTCCCTATTATTAACATCCTTCCCTATTATTAGCATCCTTCCCTATTATTAGCATCCATTTGTTAAAACTGATGAACTGATATCAACACATTATTACCAAAATCAATGTTTTATATGAAGCCTTATTCTTTGTGTTGTATAATTCTGTGGGTTTTTGATAAATGCATGATATCATGTATCCACCATTCATACAGAAAAGTTTTACTATTCTAAAAATCCTCTGTGTTTTACCTATTCAATCCTTCCAAGTCCCTAGGAACCATTGATCTTTTTATGATCTTCATCGTTTCCCTTTTCCAGAAGGTCATATGGTTGTAATCATACTCATGTAGCCATTTTTTTTCATCCATTCAGCTTTTGAGGAACATCCTGCTTCTAATTTTTGACAATTCTGAATAACATTGCTATAAACATTCTTGTGTAAGTTTTTGTGTGGATGTAAGTTGTCAACTCATTGTTTATATACCTAGGAGTGTAATTGCTATATTGTATGATAAGAGTATGTTCAATTTTATTTTTATAAAATTTTATTTTTATAAAGTTGAACTGCCAAAATAGCTTTCAAAACGGATGTACCATTTTGCATTCCTGCAAACAGCATTAGCATTTTGCATCATCATTTTTTTGGACTATAGTCATTCTAATAGCTATGTTAATGCTATCTTGTTGTTCTAATTTGGGATTCCCTAATGCCATACAATGGTGAGCTTCTTTTCATATGCTTGTTTGTTATCGTTCTATCTTCTTTGGAGAAGTGTCTGTTCAGATCTTTTGCTCATTTTTAAGTGGGTTGAGTTTTAAGATCTCTTTGTATATTTTGGATACAAATCCTTTATCAAGTATGTGTTTTGCAAACATTTTTTTGCCATTCTGTGCCTTGTCTTTGCTGTCTCTTAACAGTGTCTTTTGCAGAGATGTTTTAAATTTTCATAAAATCCAACTTTTCATTTTTTTCTTTCATGGATGTTGCTTTTGGTGTTATATCTAAAAAGTCATTGAGAAACCCAAAGTCCCCTAGATTCTCTCTTATGTTATCTTCTAGTAGTTTTATAGCCTTGCATGTTTCATTTAAGTCTATGATCCATACTGAATTAGTTTTTGTGAAAGGTGTAAAGTCTTTAGTCAGATCATCATCATGATCATTAATATTATTTAATTGGATACCAATGACTCCAGCAGTATTTCTCGGCAAGGCTATCTTTTCTCCATTGAATTGTCTTTGCTCCTTTGTCAAAGATCAGTTGACTTTTAGTGTGCATTTGTTTCTGGGGTCTCTATTCTGTTCCGTTGATCTATTTGTTGATTTTTTTGCCAATATCATGGTGTCTTGATGTAGCTGTAGCATTTTTGTAAGTCTGAAATCAGGTAGTATCTCCTCCAACTGTGTTCTTCCTCAGTATTGTATTGGCTTGTCTGTGTCTTTAACCTATCCACACAAACTCTAGACTTTGTCTGTATCTATAAAATAACTTGGTGGGATTTTGACTGGGATTGCATTGAATTTATAAGTTGTTTTGAACAAAATTGATATCTTAATTATAGTGCATTTCCCTAAAATAGAATACCTATCTTTATACTTTGATATTCTTTGATTTCTCCCACCAAAGTTTTATAGTTTCCTTCATACTGATCTTGCACATATTTTGTTAGGTTTATACCTAAGTCTTTCATATTTTTTGTGCTAACATTAATGGTTATTGCTTCTTAAGTTTTAAATTCAGATTTTTCATTCCTAGTATATAAAAGCATATTGCATTCTTCAACCTTGTTATTTTTTATTTTCACTTAATAAGCCCACAGATTTTCTATGTTTTGTTTTGTTTTGTTTTCATCTGTGAACAGGTATTTCATCTTTCCCAATCTGTATGCCTTTTATTTCCTTTTTTTGTCCTGTTGAGTTAGGTGGGATTTCCAGTGCCAGATGCTAAATGGCAGTAATGAGAGGGAACACCCTTGCCTTGTTCCCTATCTTAGGAAAGATACGTCCAGTCTCTCACCATTGAGTATGAGGTTAGCAGTAGCTTTTTGTAGCTACCAATTGAGGAAATTGCCTTCTATGAAAAGTTTGTGGAGACTTTTTACTGTGAATGGATATTGGATTTTAGCAAATGCTTTTTCTGTATCTATTAAAATTATTATATACATTTTTTTCACTTCAACTTTTTGATTTAATGAATTACATTAATTGATTTTTGAATGGTGAACCTTGCATACCTGGAATGAATTCCATTTGGTCATGGTATGTAATTCTTTTTATAAGTATTTTCATTCAATTTACTAATATTTGTTGATAATTTTTATATCTATGTTCATGAGAGATATTGGTCTATAGTTTTACTTTCCTATGATGCCTTTGTCTGGTTTTGGTGTTAGAGTAATGCTGGACTCACAGAGTGAGTTAAGAAATGTTCCCTTTGCTTTTATGTTCTAGAAAAATTAGAAACTTATTAGTAGAGGATCCTGGATGGCTCTGTAGGTTATAGGTCTGCCTTCAGCTCAGGCCATGATCCCAAGGTCCTAGGATTGAGCCCTACATCAGACTCTCCTCAGGAGCATGTTTGCTGCTCCCTCTCCCCTTGCCCTTCTCCCTAACCCCTCCCAACTCATGTACTCTCTCGCTCTCATAAATAAATAAAATCTTAAAAAAAAATAAAGAAACTAGTTAGTATAATTTCTTCCTTTAATGTTTGGTAGAATTCACCGGTAAACCCATTTGGACCTGGTGCTTTCTTTCTTAGAAGATTATAAATTATCAATTCAATCTGTTTCATAGATATAGACCTACTCAGGTCATCTATTTTTCCTTATGTGAGTTTGGCAGATTGTGTCTTTCAAGGATTTGGTCCATTTCAAGTAATTTATCAAACTTGTATTTCATAAATTCCTTTATTATCATTTTATTATCTACCAGATCAGTAATAATGACCCCTCTTTCATTTTTGATATTAATAATTTGTGTCATCCCTTTTCTACTCTTCTTTGGCCTGGCAAGAAGTTTATCAGTTTTATTATCTCTTTGAAGAACCAGTTTATAGTTTCATTGATTTTTCACCATTGAATTACTGTTTTCATTTAGTATTTTGTTCTAATTTTTATCATTTAAAACATTCTGCTTGCTTTAGGTTTACATTGGTCTGCTTTCTCTGGTTTCCTAAGGGGGAAGCTTTGTTATTAATTTTAGATCTTTTTTTCTTTTCTAATACAAGAAATTAAATGCTATGTTTCTTCAAAAGCACTGTTTTTACTGTCCTACAAATTATGATAAATTATATTTTCATTTTTTTGACCCACATGTTACTTAGAAGCATGTTGTTTCATCTCCAAAAACATTGAGATTGGCCAGCTATCTTTCTGTTATACATTTTTAGTTTAATTCTCGTTGGGTCTGAGAGCATACTTTGTGCTATTTCCACTCTTTTACATTGTTAAAGTGTGTTTTATGGTGGTATGTAATTTCTCTTGGTGAATGTTCCCTGTGATTTTGATAAGAATAAGCATTCTGTTTTGTTGGATGAAGTGTTGTATAAATGCCAATTAGGCCAATTTGATTGATAGTTTAGTTTATTTCAACTGATAGCTATTTAGCTCAACCATATCCCTGCTTCTAACACTGAGAACTAGCGTAATTTATTTCTCAGCAATTGCTAGAATAAGCAATTGATAACATCTACCTAAAAGGAAGCAAATTTTTAAAATAATAAATTAAAATATGTTTTAAAAAATTATCCCTGAAAAAATACCAGTTCCAGATAGTAATCAGGGCTCTTTCACATCTACTAAACTTTCAAGATTATGTTCAGAGCACAAAAGATTTTTAATTGTAACTATTCTCTGTCCATTCTCTGGAGATGAAGTAACTCCATTTCCAAAGTCTAAAAATGATAGAACATATTAAAATCATGGATGAATATAGTTCAAAGATTCTACAAAACTCTACTAACAAATGGAATCTTGTAGGATAAGGTTTTCCAAAAAGCATTCTGCTTTATAAAGCTACAGAAATTTAGACCTGAAGTATGGGCATAAAAATAGAAATATATTAATGGAAAATAATTGTAACAGCTCTGAAACAGCACCTCAATCCTAATACCAGTTATGAAACAGTTCATTCTTTCTATAATTAGTTGATGTGCCTTAATCCATATTATATACATATATAATATATTACTAACATATGTACATGATACATATGTAATATTTTATACCATATATTTTATGTATATATATATATATTTGCATTTATAATTTTTACATTGAAGCATATTCAACAGGCAAAGTGTAAATGTCTTTAATCTGAAAATAGATACTATTAATAACTGAGAAAAAAACAAGTATCTCAGTTATAAAAAATAGAAAAAGAATAACAGATAATTTGAAGAAGAAGAAATTAAAATGCCAGTAGATATTTTAAAAAGTCCAATTTCGGTGGTAATACAAGAAATACAAGTTAAAGTAACCAGAGATAATACCTACTTTCTAACAATCTGTCAACGTTTTTCAAAAAGAACAGTAGCCGGTGTTGTGTTAATTTGAGTGGGGGAAATTGGTAAAAAAAAAAAAAAAAAAAAAAAAAGGAAAGAAAGAAAAGAAAACTGATAAATTTTCTGAAGATTGTTTAGACAGTGCTACATATACTCTGAATGTTTGTGTCCCTCCAAAATTCACATGTTAGAATCTTAATGTCTATTGTGTTGGTGTTAGGGGGTGAGGCTGTTGGGGGATGATTAGGTTATGAGAGTGGAGCCCTCATGAATGGGATTAGTGCTCTTACAAAAGAGGCTCCATAGAGCTCCCTTGCTCCTTCTGCCATGTGCCATAATCTGGAGTCTGCAACCTGGAAGAAGGCACTTGGTCTGACAATTTCTGGCACAGTGATCTTGAATGTCCAGCCTCCAAAAGTGTGAGAAATAAATATTTGTTGTTTCTAAGCTACCTATTGTGCGGAATTTTTGTTACAGCAGCCTGAATGGACCTCGACAGCCAGAGTATGTCAAAGACCTTCATGTTGACTCCAAAACTTTACTTAATACTTGAAATCTGAACACTTATATTTTTACTAATGCTACTTATGTTTTATTTGTATGTTTATTATTTTAGCAAAAAACCAAAAATCTTACAAATTATTCTTGTCTTTCCAACTGGAAGAAAGCGAGAAGTTTATTGGGTAGAAGTGCTGGGTTCTATATTATTTTCCTTATGAAGAATCCAAGACCCAATCTTGGTGTCAGTTTGTTTCATCACGTTTGTAAGGCGCGACATACCTGCAAATAACGAACCACTCGGCAGACGAGATCAGGTGTCAGAAAGTCTCCGGTGAATCGCCAAATGATGTCTGTCAAGATGTTTATCAGACCTGTGAAGGAGTCTAACAAAAACACACAAGTGGTTAACTTGAATCTCTTTCAAATTTCCAGCCTTGCCACAGTAGAAATGAATTCCTGGGGAGATTTCCCCCTCTCCTGCCCCAGTTTATCAGATGGCCATTAAGGAAAAGTAAAGCAAGACAGGAGTCCATTGACTTTACTTATTGGAGCTTGTTACCACTTAGATGGAGCCACCTTGGAAGGATTTTGCTAATGACTAAAATGACTTTGGTAATCACACAGTTGACATTTTAAGTCCCAGAAGAGGAGTTTTAAGGGGGTTTAGATCTCTACCCAAACAAGGACTGTGTGAGGATCAATAAGGACAAAATTGAGAAAAGGAAGTTATTTATCTTCAAGAAGTCCCTCAAAGTCCCCCTTCTTCTATCTGTTACTTTACAGTGTTGACATCTTGTTACCTCCCTATCATCAACAACTCCCCTCAACCCCCACCCCAGGTTCCTTTTCTTCCTTCTCCTTTCCCCCTTCAACACCAGTCCCTAGAAAAAGTCAAGTGCATGATCTATCACTTTAATTAACTTCATTGATTAAACTACAGAGGAACTGAGGCCAAGATTTGAGACCAAGGTCAGAGACTTTATGCTCCTGTGGTTGTCCTTACTCATTTCTATACTTACAGGTTGTAAGTTGAGCAGATGTTTACATCAGAAATGCGAAAGTATACTATATGTCTTAAAGCTCCCTCTCACCTCTCCATGACCGCTATCACTAATTGATCATGTGATTCAAAATCTTTCTCAAAACAGTGCTGGAGGGATTCTCTGCTGATTGTTGGACAGGGATGGGACTTAGGACAGGCCAGAATTCACAGACTTAGGGTCACTTTCTTGGAAATGGGATATAACACTCTATCAAGGACCCAAGAGGCAAGGCAAACTCTTTGATAGAGTAACTTAGAAGTCTGGAGGAAGTGTTGGTCCTTCTTAGGCAAAATGGAAATGTCTGAGTTGCCCTGGCAGACAGTATAAAAAAAGAACAAAAAGGCCATGGTGTAATAGACATATTATGGGTAGCAAGAAGATCCACCAGAGAATGATGTTGCATGAAAGGGCTCAGAAGACACACCATTCCTGAAGAAAGTAACGGTGAGAGGAACCAGCATTACAAAGAAGCTCAGTGGTGGCCTCCTACTGTAAGGCAGAGTGGATGAGAGGAGAGGGGGTGATAAAGCCAGGTCTTGTAGAACGATAGTAAGTATGAACTGTAATAATTCTCCTAGTCCTTCTCCAAAGGGACCTATGGCCATTTTTATCTGAATGGCTGTGCACTGGGGAAAGAAGAATATACAGACGTTTTGAGGACTATTAGACACAGGGTCTATGTTGACCTGACACTTGGCAAACTGAAGTGTCATTACGGCCCCACTACAAGCATGGAATCTCATGGGGCCAGGTAACAAATAGAATCCTAGTTGAAGTAGAATGGTTCACTAGATCTGCAGACCTTTCATTGTTCACTTCCCACATCCCTGGGGGTTTAATTTGTATTGACATACTTGGTAGTTGGAATAACTCCATATTAGGCTCCTCATAATAGTGGCAGACAGTAAGACTACATATTTGGACAACATGATGAATTACCCCTTATCATTGTCAATTTAGCTATTGTTGTATTTGACTGTCTTGGAATTACCAACAACGGAGACCAACACTGAGCCCCAATATGGCACTATTTCTTAAGAAGACCAATTTGCTACCTTGTCAAAAGTTGACTATGCTGGATCCTTTCAATACTGCAAGGGAAAGCTCTCCATCTTCCCAGTGTATACCTATTCTGGGTATGAGCTTGCTTCCCTGACCTCTGAGTTGTAGTCAGCACCATTCACCAATCCCTAGAGGATTTCTGATTGCTCAATTGGAACAGCATGCCAAACAACATAATATCTGATCAGGAGACCCATTTCATAGTGAAGCAGATATAGGCTTGAACCACTGATCATAGAATCCTCAGTTTATATCATATAGTATACCCTCCAGCAGCAGCTGTCTTCTTGGAGCCCTGGGGTGGTCTCGTAAAGGCATAGATAAAGTGCCAACCTGATGGCACTCTGAAAGGATGGAATGCCATCCTTCAAAATGCTGTGTATGCAAAAAATCAGGGCTTTCTTTATCATGCTGTGTTTACTAATAGGAGGCAGACATACATTTGATAACCAAGGGTTAGAGACAGGAATGGCTTCATGAGACATTACTCCCAAAGAACCCCTGGGACACTTTGTGTACCTCTCTACTCTGCAGGCTGGAGGTCCTAGTCCCAAAAGGAGATGCAAACTTGCCACGGGACATAGCAAGGGTCCCTTTGAACTAAAAGTGATGGCTGCTGCCACAAGGACTCCTTTGTGCAGGGACCAGCAGTCAAGATGAGAAGTCACCACTGTGGCCAAAGTCATTGGTTGTGATCTCAGCAAAGCTGGGTTGATACAATGAAGAAAAGGAAGAGTATGGGTAGAACACAGGCAATTTACTTCTCAAGTTATGACTGACAGCAGTAATTAGTGAATGGGGCTAGGGATGCCAGGTATACTGCAGCATGCCCTCAGTGAAGAGTCTGGCAGATTATTCAGGCTCTTGGGTGCCCTGTCCTGCTGTGGTGGGAGGGTGATAGGGACTGAAATTGAATCTTTATTCTTGTCATGGAGACGTGCACCTGGCTTCAGGTGGCACAAAGACAACGCTAGTATCAACTCTGTCTTGGATGACAAATGAACTGTACCCTCTAGTAAATTGTTCAGATCAAAATTCAAATCCTGCCTTTGTTGAGATTCACTACTAGCCTTTATGGGAGAGGACTGTGGTTTCTGTGCAACTCTACTCAGAGGACTGGGCAGAACTTTAGAAGTAAAGGGTATGTGTTTGGTTGGATTCAGGCTCTCAGCTGAACAGCTAAACAGCAAAAGAAACTCCAGTTTTATAGTAGGCCACTCATAATTCCATTTCCAATAGTTTATTTTTATTGCTGTGTTTCTGTTTAAGAGCAGTAATGAAGGGACACCCTGGGTGGCTCAGTCGGTTAAATGGCTGCCTTTGGCTCAGGTCATGATCCCAGGGTCCTGGGATCAAGTCCCGCATTGGACTCCTTGCTCGGCAGGGAGCCTGCTTCTCTCTCTACCTCTGCCTGCCACTCTGCCTGCTTATGCTCTCTCTCTCTCTGTGTCAAATAAATAAATAAAATCTTTAAAAAAAAAAAGAGGGGTAATGAAAACTGAAATGACACTGTCACTTGGTAAATGATATCTGTGAACCCTAGAGAATGAGAACCGAAGGGAAACCATCATCCAGAGTAGGTAGGATATATATGGGTTCTCAGAGAATATTTATCCAATAAATTGTCACTGTGGTTTGTCAAAAGCATTTATGGCTTTGTAAAAATTAAACTTGTATTTAGAGATCATTAAAGGCTCATGAGAAGTTGCAGAAATGGCACAGAGTTTTCACATACCTGTCACCCAGCTGTCCCTCATGGTGACATCTTACCTAACTAGAGTTGACTTCGCTGTTTGAAGAATTACTACTCTTAATCCAGGTTTCTATACAACTGAGCGTGTTCTTAAGGAATGTTACTAAGCAGTCATTATATCCTTGTTAATATTTTAAGTATTTAAAGTATCTTAAGACTTTTTAATCTAACTAAAAACTGTGAGGTACAGTCCCTGTTTTATTGATTGGCAACTAAATGTGATTAGAATCTTTCTGAATGTTTTATAACAAATTAGAGGGAAAGCCAGGCTTGTAACCCAAACTTGGATGACTGTGTCCATAGTCTTCACCACAGTGCCTGTGTTTTTTTTTTTTTCTTTTCTCTTTTCTTTTCTTTCCTTTCCTTTTCTTATCTTCCTTTCTAATTCTTGTTCTCTTTGTTCTCATAGAGTCCTGAGACCTCAGTATATAGGCATGATTCTTCCTCCCATTCCCCTCATTCCCTATCCTGGCTGCCCTGATTTTTGTTTTGCCCCTCTCTGTTTATAGGGCCCCACCACCCGTAGAATTTGCCTTTATTCCTTTAGAGAACTGTGATGGTAAGTCTTCCTCTTCTGGATCTTCACCATAAACAGGATAGCGCCCAGCTTAACCTAAAACCTTCTAGGATCTGGCCTTGTCTACCTCTTGTCAAATACCATCATGGCATTTTTATATTGAAGACCCCAGTGATCACACATTCATGTTTTCAGATATGATTTCCCTCTTCTTGAAATTGCCTCACTCCATATATCAGTCTGTTGAATTTTTATTTATCTTTCAATATCTAGCTGACATGTCCCCTTTTCCAGGAGCTTCCCTTGACCATTCACACCGCAGGGGCTACAACAAAATGGTTTTGGCCCTCCCAGTCTTAAGCTCCTCTGTCTCTTCCTTTTTGTTTCTCTGTAGATAACTATTAGACCACTGGCAAAGCACATGGGAACTACAGCAAAAATGTCAGAGATTAGAGAAATCTTGTAGCGGTCCTGGGTAGTTAGAGAAGTGCTGAGGAGGTCAGATTTGAGCAGGGTGTTGGGAATTGTGAGTAGAAACCTGATCAGTAGAAATCTCATGAAGCATTTCCTCTCAGGAATAGACTGGAAGAATGAATAAAATGGACATTGGAGTTCCTTGGCTCTTCTCCTTTGTTGTACTTATTCTTTAAAGAATAATGGGGGAAATCCCTAAACTTACGTTTCTCTAAATCTAAGTGATTATATTAACAATTATAATGTACTCCGGTAAGACTCCCTCCACCCCCCAGCTCAGTCTGAGATAAGCCCAGATCTATCAATGAAACCCGGGCCCAGCCTTTGTGGCTATTAAGCAAATGCTGCTCTAACTGATCAGTAAAAAGCTATTTAGCTACCTACATAATTGAATACATTACAAATAAACCTTTCTTAAATGATAATTAACAGGACCCTGGGAACAAAGGGTATACTTCAAAGGCTTAATCACTTCCATGCTATTACTCCTGCTTCTCCCCATTTCTTCAGTGAGAGATCCTAGGAAACTGCAATACTCAGAAAACCCAAAACAGGCTCACTGCAGGTTTTATGGCTTCTTTGATGGTCTCTCAGAAATCTGAGTGTGGGTTCCCCGTTGGAGCACGGATATGGGTGGAGTGGGAAGAAGTCAAGAATGAGAGAACAGGGGCACCTAGGTGGCTCAGTGGGTTAAGCCTCTGCCTTCTGCTCAGGTCATGATCTCAGGGTCCTGGGATCAAGTCCCACATCAGGCTCTCTGCTCAGTGGGGAGCCTTCTTCCTCCTCCCTCTCTCTCTCTCTGCCTGCCTTTCTGCCTACTTTTGATCTCTGTCAAATAAATAAATAAATTTTTTAAAAAAAAGGAATGAGGGCACAGCTGAGCTGAACCCTAAAGGGTCAGTAAGGATGGGTCGGGGGAAACCAGGTGAAAGACACTGATTCTAGGCAGGGCTGACTGCGTGAACAGTTATGGTGTGAAACAACATCAATTTGTGATTGCTGAAGTCTGAAGTAGGAGCTTCCAAGGTCAAGATATGGGGCTGGGAAGACAAGAGTTGGTCCTTTTAGGGTCTTGTGTGCCAGTTAAAGGAGCTGTGCTTTTTCCTGTGTACTGTGGGAGCTATTGAATGTTGAAGTGGGGCAAACACCTGTTTCAAATAGATTTCTTTAGTCACCATTGAGGGATCTATTTGGGAGGTCCAACGCTAAATCGCACTATGCTTGTTAGGAAACCATGCAAAAGTATGGGAAAGAGATAAGTGATACCTGCTGTATGTCAAATAGAAATTGGGATAGAGAGAAGGGTGCAGATCTGAGATATACTTTATAAGGTAAAATAAGGAGAACTTGGTGTTTTAAGTGTGAGACAGAGGGAGAAGTCCTGGCTTGGGTGTTCATAGTAGGTGTGGTGGCTCTTGAGAATACAGGAGGATAAGCTCTCTAGATTTGGCTTGTTCCCAGTCTTTGGCAATTCCAGACAAAGCTGCTATGAATATTCATGTATAAGATTTTATGTGAATGGAAGTTTTCATCTCCCTAGGGTAAATACCCAAGAGTAAGACTATTGGGCCACAAGATGAGTATACGTTGAACTTCACGAGAAACTACCAGACGGTTTTCCAGAGTGATCATACCAAAAATAAATGTCTGAGAGATACATTCTCTCCTTGTTAGCACCTGGTATGGTCAGTATGTTTTATTTTAGTCATCGGGCTAGGTGTGTTGTGGTCTCTTGTCATGGCTTCCATTTTGCATCTTCCTACTGGTTAACAATGTTGTTGCTATGATCATCCATAGCCCCTACACTTCACATTCCTTTTGGGGTACTGTCAGGGTGGGAGATGGGGTGGGGAGGGTTTTAGTGCTCCGGTCTCTACTTTCCTCTGCACCTGTGTTCATGAACATGGCTGCTGCTTGTTGCTCAGGGCTCGCTAAGCTGGAGGTCAGAAGCCTCTCCTTTGTCTGACTCAGGCTTTGTCTTATATCAACCTGTGCACCAGGGTCTTGGGCTTGGGAGCTTCTCAGGGTCCCAGTTCCTTCCCCACCATGGAACTTGAACTTCTGCCTTAGATCTGTGGTGGGTCTTGTGTGGGAGAGACTTTTATACCCTTCCCCTAGTGGTGGGTGACTCTCAATGGAATTGGTATAGTATCTTGGGTCAGCCGTTTTATGCCCTCATCCCCAAGAGTTGGAGGCCTTCTTACTGGTTGTCTCTATGTCTTTCCCTGGGTTCTGGGGCAACAGTATGTGGTCCCACAGTGGCCTAAGGTGTTTGTTGAGAGAAGCGACTGAGCAGAAGAGCATGATTTCATGCCTTTCCTGAAGGCATAAACTAAACCTTCATGTATACCTGTACACCATCTTGGTAAGAACTCCTTAACTCCACCATTGTGTAGTGGAAACAGCCATAGACAACCCTTTAACTGAATGAACACAGCTGTGTCCCAATAATACTTTATAAAAATAAGCTACAGGCTAGATTTGGACTGAGGTCTATATCTTGCCAATCCCTGATCTACAGAATAAACTACAAATTGTGGCGTTTGGAGCCTTCCTATCTGCCTCTTAGGTCTGATCTTTTCTTATCCTATGGTAAATTCATACCATAAGAGAAACCCTTTCAACCAGCACATTAATACTGACAGCTGGCTAATTGATCACAACGTTGGTTAAAAAAAGGAAGCACACACACAAAACCATCTTAAAACATTTGAATATAAAACATTAATGTGCATGCATTTATCATTTCTTTAATGTAGGGCCAAGACTTTTATTTGATTTTATGCATCATCTTGCTTTTGTCTGCATAAAATATATCCATAATGCATCTTTTATGATTTCCAGTTTTGTTTTCTTTAAATTGGAGTGAGAACTTGAGATACCAGCAAAGCAATTTGAGGCAGAATCTCATTGTAGGGATTTTTATAATCCTCTTTCATTCTTTTATAGTTACATACCCTGTGCTTAATTCTATTGCTTCTTTTAGTGACTCAGGAAAAAAAAAGTCAAGTCTTTCCAAAGTATCCAATTTAATTTTCACAGAAACAACAACTCTTTAACATAGTTTATGTTAATTATATCATTTTAATAATGAGTACAACTGGCATAGGCTGGTTTGGGAACAAACACCTGTGACTCATAGAACCCAAGAGGTGGGAGCAGAAATGGATGGCTTTTTAGGGACTATCCTGCTAGTCATGGGTGCTAGTTAGTCAGGGTATTAGAAGGAAGAATGGAGAGTGTTGGTTAGCCCATCAAGGTATGAAGAAGATGCAGCCAAGAGACCTTCTATGGGAATCCTTTAGTGTTCCTTGACCATTCCTGGTTGTTCACTCTGTCAGCCCCTTTCTTTATGTTGCCCCTTGACTTGGTAGCTTTTTTATGCACCTCTACCTAAAGGTAGATATCCTAACTCCTCCAGGTTTAGTCAGGGTCAGCTTCTTTTTGAAGCCTTTTTTGCCTACTGGGATTGGCTGATTGCCTTCTCTGGACGTCTCCCTGCCTTGCTATCAAACACCTATAACACACTAACACATTTATTCTTTGTATTTCTCTCTGATTCTGCTGTATTATGAGAGGATAAAGATTATTTATTTATGCACTGTCATGTCTTACACCCTAACATCTTATTATATGGTAAGGACTTGGTAACTTTCCTTGAAATGAATGACGACATTGTTCCCGCTGTTGTTGGATCAGCTGCTTCAGCAGAGGTGGTTTCACAGAGAAGACTCAACCCCATTAACTGTCTCCTTTAGAGCAGATTGAGGTAATGATTATAGAGTCAAGATGATTGAAGGAGGGAAATGATTGGAAATTTTGATCCCTGAACAGATTCCTTCCTTCCTTCCTTCCTTCCTTTTTCTTTCTTTCTTTCTTTCCTTTTTTTTTTTTTTTTTGTAAATTAAAAAAATTTTTTTTTTTTTAAGAGAAGGAGAGAAAGAAAGAGAGGGATAGAAAGAAACTTAAGCAGGCTTCATGCCCAGTGCAGATCCCAACTCAAGACTGGATCTCATGTCCTTGAGATCATGACCTACAGTGAAATCAAGAGTCAGACGCTTAACTGACTGAGCCACCCAGGCATCCCTATCCCTATGCAGATTTCTAGAACAGTGCTCTAGACTCTGACATCTCTGCTAGATAGTGACTACTATTTCTCCTCCTTACTCTTCTTTACAGAGAAATTTCTTGAGACATGGCAGTACATGACTCTGAGTACAAAAATGTAAGATATGGACAACTTGTCTCCTCCTTTAATGAGAGTTTGTTTTCCTAGTAAGAATGATCTTCCATCAATCCCATTAATGGTCTTGGATTTTTAAAAGGGCAAGTGAAGGAGAGAAGAGTTCCATTTGAAGTTATCTAAGAGATGAATTCTTTGAATGTCTTTTCTTTTTTCTTTGCAGTTCTTGCCCAAAGACAGCTGAGTTGTAGCAGGTTGGCATGCAAGTAGGAGATTGCAACAAGAAATAGTTGGTTCTCATTTCATCCTGCTGCAAAAGGGCACAGGCTTATACATATGGACATGAGGCAGACACAGATAGGCTGCTCAGATCCCTCTTGAAGAAAGACCTTCCTGTGCAGCTGTGAGAAGTGTGGTTTGCTGGCATCCTCCCACTGTTAGACTTCTCAGGGCCTACCTCAGCTTCCTAGTTGAGATCACACTGTTTGTAGTACAAGTCCTGCCAATGACTGAGCAAGGTGTGGGTAGAAGGGTCTAGTCATTTATTTCCATCTAGCATGAGAATCCTATAATGAGCTAGCAGAAACTGTAAGACTGCCATTATGTTCTGACGGGTCCTCCTGCCCAATCTTGCTTCTTCCTTTTTCTTTTCTTACACATTACATTTCGCCATCCATTTTTGCGTGCCTTATTTTATTCAGCATCTGTCTTCCAAAGAACCCAACTTGCTACAAGAGGTAGGGCAGGAAGGGACACATGACCATTCATTGTCTAGGGATAGTCTTTAAAGGCTGCCTCTTTGCATAATCTAAGATCTTAGCTGCCAGCCCAGTCCCAAACTCCTACCCAATTTTCTGGAAAACAGTTTTCTAAAAAAATTGATAAATAGGAGTTTCAGGCTTTGTTTAACTAGATCTACAGTAATGACTGTCTATCTTATTTTCTACAGTGCATGTTCATTAATTTGTGTTAATTTAATACATTTGGCATCCACTAAGAAAACAGTGTTGATTAAATTAACTGATTGGTTTACAAGGTGAATACAATCAAGCCAGTACTCGAGAGAATAGGATACAAAGAAATACTAGTTGTGATGAATGGTTCAGAGCTAGAACCATTATTTGTTGGCAGAGATACTGTTTATGGGGCAAATCTTTGTTGGGCTAGACTGTGCTGTGCAATGCAGGAAATGTGACATCCCCAGACTGTGTGATAATTCCAAATGCCCAAACCTTTCTAAATGCCCCAGGACTTCCTCCAGTGGGAGATCACTTATAAAGCAAGGTGAGGTGTTCAAGGTCAGAGCTACCTAGAAGAGTCTGAACTTCTGCTTCATATATTAAGGCAAAGTGGAGTTGTCTGTGATGAGTCAGGAGTGGCGGGGGTTGGGGGATGGAACCAAAGCTCAGAGGACAGAAGATAGGATCAAGCAAGCAGAGTGGGGTAGCAGGAGCCAATCACAGGGTCAGAAGGAAGCTGGAGGATTTGGGCCACCATCGGGTCCTAGAATAGCAGAGTGGAACAAAGCCATGCCCTGCCTAGTAGATGACGGATGAAAGCAGATCCAGGGAAACAAGAGAGCATGCTGGGTTTCAGAGCACTGGACCCTTGGAAGAGGCTTCTTTGTTCCAGTGTATCTTGTAAGGCCTTGGCCTCATCTTTCTAGGTGATGCTCACCTTTCCCAAAAAATAGCTCTCTGAGTCTGATCTTGCCAGTAAGGAGGGCAGAGACAAATTTTGGCTGACGACCTTTGTGCCAGGCGTTGCATGGAGCTATTTAACATGTATTAGTTCATTTAATGCAGCATTTGCATGAGTGTATCTGTGCCAGGCTCGCCAGTGTACACATCAATAGAATTAGTGACTGTTCAGAGTTCGCATTCAACTTTGGGTTTAGTGAAATCTGGAGCGTAAATTGGACGTTTATGTATTACTAATTGAATCGAAGAATTCTAATTAGATGAAATCATTCAGTCTAAGGTGAAGTATAACCACAGACACTCAGAAAAATCACAGATCTTAGAGAAGCAGGAACACTATCAGCGAACCAACATGAGACTTCTGCATGTGACAAGGATTAACCTCCATAAACAGGAGAGGTCAGGTCAGGCATAATCTACAGGTAACCTCTTTCCATCACCATAACTGTCCCCCAAAAGGCAACAGTATAATTTCTGCATCTTGTGGTCATTATGAGGACTAAATTAAGCAAGGCACAGAAAGCACACATGTCAGTGCAAGTCACAAGGGAGGCCTTGAATGCATGCCATCTGCTCTGCTCAGTTCCCCAAGAGAGAAATGAAGCCAAGAGAATGTAAGTAATGTGTTGAAAGGCACACACACGATAAACCCAAGAGCCAGGACTCTGACCCAGGTTATTTAGTCTCTTATTTTTGTACAGCTTTCAAACTAAGAATGGCCTTTAAAATGTTATAATGATCGAATGAAATGACAAGAAGGAAAACGGTTTGTGGCACAGGAAAAGTACATGAAATTCCAATTTCAGGATCCACATGTGTATTGGAAGGCAGCCAGGCCCGTGTGCTCCCACATTGCCCATGGCTGCTTTCCTGCTACACCAGCAGAGCTCGCTGATGGAGCTCAGGGAGCTCCCAAAGCTGAAAAAGTTTAGAAAAAGCTGGCTGACCCTTCTCTAGACCTGAGACCCCAGATCCTGCCGTTACGCCCAAGTGCTGGTGGATCCAGACTGCTTATGATTTTGCCAGATCTTTCGGTATTCTTGGGGAATTATCAAACTGCCACGCAGGTTGCACTGAAGTGCTCCCCACTGGCTGACATCGGAGAGTTGTGACGGTACCAGATGGGAACAGATTCTTCCATCTTAACAAAAATCCAATCTCACTCTCTTTCATGTTCAAGGTACTTGATTAATGAGGACCTGAAGGGGGAGAAAGAACACTGGGCTGGGCTGGGCTGGGCTGGGCCCGGCTGGGCTGGGCTGTCAGTGTGTGCCGCTGCAGTCAGAGAACCCCGGCCCCCCCCACCCCATCCGACAGGTTCCTGAGTGCCCAGCCCTGCCCGACGCCCAGGCTGTGGACTCAGACACAGAGGACTTGGAGGCTGACAGCGCAAGCTCTGGAGGCAGGCCCCTGCTTTGCATCTGCCTCTCCATTGACTGGCTCTCTGGTTTGGGGCAAGGCACTTAACCACTCTCGGCGTCAGGTTCCACGGGTCTAAAATGGGAGGAGAGCAAGTGTCTTATAGCTCAGGCAGTTGGTAGGATTACATGAGAAACTATATGCAAAGAGTTTTTTGTTCATTTGTTTGTTTGTTTTGCAAAGAGTTGGCTGAGTGAGTATTCCATAAATATTAACTAGTATTATTATTTTGCTTGCCTATTTGTCAGGATGGAAGAAGCTCATTTTCTGATCTCAATGAAAATACCCTGGAAGGTGTTTTACAGACATTTTTTTTTAAAAAGTAACACAAGCACACAATATGCAATTGAAGCAGGACAAATAACAAAAATAAATGTCTCACAAAACGAAGTGTCCTGTAATGTTCAAGGCAGCACTATTCATAATAACTGTAAACTAGAAAGTACCCACATGCCCATCCCCGGTAGAATGGAGAAGTACACTGTACTATATGCACACGGTGCAGCCATTCAGGTAAGAGTGTGATGGGTCTACAATAAGTGTAACATTGTTGACAGATCTCTTGAGCAGAACACTGTGTGAAAAAGGAGCAAGACATAGGGGCACCTGGGTGGCTCAGTCGGTTAGGTTGCTGCCTTCTGCTCAGGTCATGATCCCAGGGTCCTGGGATGGAGTCCCGCAATGGACTCCCAGCCTGCTTCTCCCTCTTCCTCTACCTGCCGCTCCCCCTGCTTGTGCTCTGTCAAATAAATAAATAAAGTCTTTAAAAAAAAAAAAAAAAAGAAGCCAGACATAAAAAGCACACATACTATAATGCTTCATAAGGCTCCATGTAGGTAAAGTATAAAATCAGGTGAAGGACACCTTGGCCTCTGGGATTTCCCTCCACGGAGGTGAGGGGTGAGGACTACAGGTTGGTGGAGGGGGGTTGGGAAAAGCCGGCGGTACTCTGTTTTTTGATTTGGGTGCTGGTTACATTGGTGGAATTCAGTTTGTGAATGTTCATTAAACTGATATTTATAATGTGTGCACAGGATTAGATTTCGTATTTCAATATAAAGAATAAAATCTGAAAATAAGAAAGGCACCCTCCGCCTACTCTTGACTCCCACTCACTCAGCTCCTTCCTTGGAAGCAGCTGCAGTTACCATCAAACAGAATATCCAGAGCTGGTCGCTGAACATGCAAGAACACGTCTGCACGGATATATTTTGGGTATTTCTTTCTTTCTTCTTACTTCCGGAGAGGAAGTTTTTGTTTTGTTTTATAATACCCTTATTTTTAGAGCAATTTTAGGGTCACAATAAAATCAAGCAGAAGTACAAGTTTTAGGGTCACAATAAGATTGAGAAGAAGGACTTGAGTTCCCATCCACTCCCTGCCCACCCCCACACACAGCCTCCCTCATTCTCAGTCCCCACGGGGTGGTGCATTTGTTGCAATTAACGAACCTACATGGACACATCACAATCACCCAAAGTCCACAGTTAACATTAGGGTTTTCTCTTGGTGTTGTACATCCTAGGGGTTTGGGTGAATGTATAATAAAATGTAACCATCATCACAGATATTATCATATCGAGTATTTTCACTGCCCTAAACACCCTGAAAGCAAGTTTTGATGGCCCTAGACCTATATCCAGCTGACAATATGTTACAAAGGCAGATCTCAGGAGAAGGAAGAAAGAGCAGAGGAGATGGGAGGGAGGCCGGATGCTGGGTAATATTCCTGGACCTGGCAAGATTTCTGCCAATGTTTGTTGAACTGTCAAAGCGAATTTCAGGGCTTCAAGATGGCTGGGCCTTCTTCCTGGTGTTGGGTTGGGACCCAGATTTCGTCACCTCATACCTTCTTTGTGTTTGAAAATCTAGGTATCCCTTTGGGCAGCCCTGGTCCTAAGCCTGTTCATGATGAGCACTGGGCCTGGTTTGTGACACAGAATAACATCCATCTTTTCTTGTGAAACTGTATTCCTCGTTCTGAAGCTGTAACAATGTCTGACAACAGGATGGGTTATTTGAAGTCAAGGTCACCAGGAAGCCATGGGAAGGCATCCTTGTATTTCTGACCTTTTATTCTGTCTCGTCCCCCTTGCCGGTGACTTTCTCCTATAGTTTTGGCAGCATCAGAAACCTCAATTGTAATTCATCTTTTAAGACCCACTGCAAGTTCTATCTCTCCATGAAGTTCCCACCTTGCTTCCCCGAAGGACTCTGATTTGTGTCACTTCATCTAGGCCTTAAGTGATCATCGGTCTGAACTTACTGATTGCTGCCTACTGGGCTTCAAATACCATGCCCTGTCCTAGAAATACCATGAGGAAGCAAACTCCATTCCAGTCCTCAACTCGTTCACATTCTAGTGGCAAAGGGAAACATGTGAAATAATTTATTGCATGGTGTCTGTAGAAAGGATGGGGTGACTGATCAAATCTGCTAGGGTAGGAACCAAGAGGATGAGGCAGGCTTCACAGAGGTGCCCCTGGAGCTTTGTATCTTGAAGAAAGACCAGCGTTTTGCTAGAGAGATCAGAGCAAGAGAGCAGTACGTGTGAAGGCATGGGAGTATGAAACACCTGTTGTCATTCATCATCTTGTGTGTCATTGTATTTACTAATCTTTCCAACTAGACCAGGGAAAAGGCTCATAACAGCCTGCTCTGTTCCCCTAGTCGAGTTCTAGACACTAAAATTAGATAGAAACAAAAGATTAAGGAGAAGCAGAGGAAGAATCTTCTTAAAAGATTTAATGGAGGGCCTACATTTTACACATTTCAACAAACCTCCATTTTTAGGAGGCAAACTTCTCATCAGACTTGGAATATAAAGGAAACCTTCTTCTTCTCCTTCTCCTCTCCCCCACTTCTTCTTCTTTGATAGAGTGTGTGTGTGTGTGTGTGTGTGTGTGTGTGTGTGTGTGTATGTGTGCATGTGCGAGTCGGGGGAGGGGCAGAGAGAGAGGGAAATAGTTAATCTTAAGAGGCCTCCATGCCCAGCACAGAGCCAGACACGGGTTGGATCTCACTGCCCTGAGGTCATGACCTGAGCCGAAATCAGGAGTCATGCCCTTAATTGACTGACCACCCAGGTGTCCCTAAAAAAAACCTAAAGAGATGAAACTGAACTTCAATTGGAGCAGTTTTCATAATCCGGGTCGAACTGTGATCAGCAGCTTGTCCTTTCTGTACTTTCCTCCTTACTCAACACTCCATGGCTGGGTCCTCAGGGCTTGGCTCTCCAGCAGTCAGGAGGATGTGAGTTATTTTGAGTGTGATTAGGTTTGGCCTGTGATATAGTCACTATCTGAATCCACTGTTTGCCACTTAATTGCTCTGTGACCTTGGGAAACTTACCTAGACATCTTGGGTCATTGTTGCTGCCTTATAAAATTGAGACAAGTATACATATTTGCTTTGTTAAGATTCAATGTTATAAGTGTTTGGACCATAGCAGCTCTCAATAATGTAAGCTTTTCCTTTCTTTCTTTTCCTGACTTCCCTTTCTATTCCCTTCCTCTTTCCTTGGAATATTTAGGAAGAAATTTTGGAAAGAGAGAGCCTAGGAGTTGGAGAATGAAGAGATTCTGAGCAACTGAGAGAGACTTTGGGAGAGATAAATGGATGAGTTGAGACGAATTTTCAGACATTTTGCTGGGTTTCCTGCAATTTATCCCCACCGATAAATGCCATTTCCTCTGAGAGTTCTCCTTAAGACTGAAGTTGGGTGTTTCTTTGGAACAGGGCATCAGGCTGAGACTGGCCACAAGGGGGACCGGCTTTGTTGGGGTGCACACATTGCAGAGGAAGGAAAGGACATAAGTAATCTAGAAGAAAAGATTCAAGGTCACAATCTTGACCTTAGTGTGTGTTTGTCATGCATTCCTTTAAGGGCTGTCACCTGGGAAAAGTATTAGGATTAAGATTAATATGTGGCTGGCTAAGGGCCTTTTCTCAGTAATATCTTGGAGCTTTCAAGCAGTTTATCCCCATTACTAGAGGGGATTATGCAAAGATCCTCTGTGCATTTGACAGGGATTCAGGCACAGTGGGGAGATGGGTGCAATGACCCAAGCTATGTCTCCCGGACCTGTGTCTATGATTCATTCTATAATGACTCACACGGATCCTTCTCTATGTCCCCCACCCCGCTCCGGGGCAAGAGAGTCCCAACCTCCAGTTAGTGCTCTTCCCCCCACCTCCCCACTTCAGCCCACCAAAAAGGGCCCTCTCAGTTGCAAACAAATCTGACAACTAATTCTCCAGGGCTAATGGCTGAAGCCACTTATTCTCTCAACAGCATTTTCATTTTAATGGGGGCATCAAACCTCGGCCCAGGAGGGACTCTTTAATGGAGGGATTCTAGGCAGTGTAGAATGCAGACAGGAACAGAACGGGCTGGCAGCTTGCCCAAGGTCACACAGCACGGTAGTGGCAGAGTTGTAAATAAAACTCAGATGCCTCAACTCCCAGTCTCACACGGCTGCCCCAGCCTGAGGCTGCCTCTCTTTGGGTCCAAACGGAGAGCTGCGGCCCTATTCTTCAACTGTGTTAGTGACAGTGGCCTGGCCTGAGTGTGAAGAAGCTGTGACGTGAGGAACAGTCCTCCCTCGCTGCCAGAACCCAGCATGAAGAACAGGAGCGTGGGGAGGGTTGATCAATAGATATTATGCAAATGCCTCAAGCAATAACATTCCCTTCCATTACCAAGCTAACAGTCCCAATAAAGAGCGTGCCTGGATTCTGACAGTTTTATTTTTCCTGGTTTGTCAGATGGAAACCAGGGTCTGACTGATGTCCACATGAAAGCATAAAAGGTACATGACTGGCAGAGGCCCAATTCCCTTTCCCTGAATTAGAGGCCCTTGCACCATGAGCTTCCAACAGGCCGGCTCTGTGCACATCAATTATGTTCTCTGGCTGACAGCCTTGCTGAGTAGTAAACATGCCTAGAGCCACGATGAACCTCATTGGTGATGCAACCCCCATAGCCCGGAAGCAGCGGGCAGCGGTCTCCGCATCCCCTCCCTCCTTTCCCTCTTTACCTCCTCCCACCTGTCACCGCAGCTAAGGGATCCTGGAGTCGGAGGAGTGGTCACATTTTTGTTTGCAGTGTACAAGAAAAATAACATTCTTCATCTTCTAAACCTGAAATTAATTGCTAGTATGAACTCCGACTCTGTTGGATGTCGAAAACTTAATTGCAGTCAATTAAGTGTTTACTCTTCCTCTGTCTCTGTAGTCCTCTTTATTAAGTTCTAGAAAACTTAGGCAGCATCAAGTCCTGTGTGTGCATGTGTGTGCATACGTGCGTGTGCGTGTGTGCATGCAGTGTGTCTGGTCCTAGGTATCTTCCCTTATCCTCACTGGCATCTACTAAGAAATGCCCAATCCCATCTCTCCTTTGGTTGTCAGCAGATCCAAGGGGTGCCTGCCTGGTCCCCACTGTGCAGCCCCTTCTGGCCACCAGCTCTCTTCTCCTGTTGCTCAGAATACATTCCCCCTTCCCTGCACCAGGATGCAGGGCAATCTTTGCCGACCGCCTGTGGCTATTTCAGGCTCTCTGCCTACACACCCACACAGACGCTTGTTCTCACTCTCAGTGCTGGGTGGAGGGGGTAACCCAGTGTCTCACTCACTCCCTGGACTCTCTCTTGAGAAAGTGGGTCACAGATCCCCTTGCTCTTAAATTTCTCTGACTTGTAGCTCTCCTCCCATGTCCCCCTAATGTTTGTTCTGGAGTGGCTCAAGGCTCAAGGTCCCCTTCTCAGCAATGACCTGATGGCTTGGCTCTGGTCTCCTGCACATGCCCCCTTGCCTTTCCCATTTCTGGATCCAGGTAGCCTAGCTTTTCAGCTTTTTTTCCAAATCCCTTGAAATTCAAAACTGAAGAAGGAGACAATTTTTTGTTTTCATGTTCCCTTAATAAACCTTCATTATGGCAGTAAAAGCCTCATGACACAGTTGTCCAAATGGAGGATTATGTAGTGATAAGAATGCTAAAGAGGAGAGGGGGAAGAGCACATCGGTTGAGAAGCAAAAACACCATGCAGTGCATTAGATTTTTAAAACTTGCTTGCAGTCATTCTCAAACAGAGCTCCAGAGAAAATGAAGCCTTAAGGAAAATGATTAGAATTTTCATTTTCTCAGTGTTCCCAAGGTTGATAGCTTCCCAAAGTTGCCAAGGGAAATTCCCCAGGGTAATTCTGGATGCACAGGAGAAAAATAATTCCTTGTATCAATGGAAACTTTGGGAAAGAGATTCTCAAAGTGTGATTTGAGGATACCCCCAAGGGTCCCTGAGATCCTTGATCTATCAGGTCAAAACCATTTTCATAGTAATAGTAGGACTTTATTTGCCTTTTTTACTTTTGTTCTCTCATGAGTGTGCTATGGCCTTTGGAAAATTCGTCTTTGCAAACAAACATCTGTGTACATTCTGTATACAAAGAAACAGGTGTATGAAGATTTCATATGTTAGAAACGTCAGATAAATAATATTATATAGTTTTTAAAAACAAAATAAGGCAGGGGATTCTAAATTTGATGAGATTAAAAGACAACTAAAACTGAGCAAATATATTAAAACAAGAACAAAACTGAACTTTTAGAAATGAAGAAAAATTATGTGCTAATTCAAATTAAAATCTCAATAAACATGCTAAATAGAAGATTGGAACCAGATGAAAAGAGAATTGTAAGCTTGAAGATAGGTCTGAAGAAATTACCCTGAAGGCAATGGAGACAACGAGGTGGATCAAAGAGAAGTTCAGGCACATAGTGAATAGAATGAGCAAGTCCAACGAAAATCTCATTGGAATTCCAGAAGATGGTCAAGAGAATGGAAAAGAGGCATTCTTCAAAGAGACAGTGACTATGAATTTACTATAATTGAAGGATGCCAGTCCTCAGACATAAGAAAACTGACAATGCCTGGGTGTTAAATATCCCACACAGTTTTCAGACAGCATGCAAATTTAGGAGGAGGAAAGAGTTTGTGTTTGTGAACTACCAACAAAACAGAGTGGTCATTATGAACAGAAGGCCTCGGGGATCAGGGTTTCTTAATGGAACTCCTAGAAAGTCAAACACAAAAATGTCATGGGGAAACTTTATCTGAGTCCAGGAAGAAGACCTGGCCATCAGCATTCACTTTAATGATTCAGTGAACATTTGTTGAACCCTCACCATTTTCCAGGAGGGTCACCCAACCTCAAGACTCCTCCCCACTCCTCTGCTCTTCCTTGTCCTCTTATCCTGAGGACTCCTGGCCATTCGTAGCAGGCAGTCAAACTGCACGCAGCACTAGGCCCATGAATACTTGCTCTAAGGAAAGAAGAAAAAGAAGTATCTACACCATAAAAGTACAAAACATTTTTAAAAAAAGAATATGTCAGACAAAATTAACTAAAACAAAGATGCTATAGCTACTTCAATACAAGACAAAATCTTAAAAGCTAAAAGCATTACTGAAGATAAGGAGAGTTACTGAATATTGATTAAAAGTTTAATTCAGTGGGAAGATGTAGCAATTCCAAACCTGTTAGAAAAATAAAGTAAAAAATAACAGAACTATAGGGAGACATAGAGCAATATACCTGCAGAGTTTAGCAACTTCTTTTGGATATTTATAGATCAAGTAGATAAAAAAATCACTAAGGATAGAAAAGATCTGAGCTACATGATAAACAGCCTTGACCTGATACAAATATATATATAGGTAATGCTCCTCAAATCTGGAGAACACACATTTTCAAAGGTGCATAGCACTTTCTATAATTGTTAGGCATTAGACCATGTGTCAAGTTTCATCCAAGTTCAAAAAATCTAAAGCATATAAGACATTAACCTAACAATAACAAAGACATAACCAGACAAGCCTGACATTTTTGAAATTAAGAAACAGACTTCAAAATAACAATTTGTCCAAGAAGAAACCATAATAGAAATTATAGATTGATTAATCATAACGAGATAGTAATGAAACTAATATCTGTCAGAAATTGTGAGAGGAAATGAAAGCATCTTTGGGAAATACTTGTAATCCCTAAGTGCTTATTTTAGAAAAGAAGAAAGTATAAAAAGAAATTATCTGAGTATCTAACTTAAGAAGCTAGGAAATGGTGCAGGTGTTATTACTGAAAGTAGCAGAATAGGGAAGGCCATGGCTCCATCACTCTAAAAACTCATAAGCTAGCAGAAATGTCAGAACCAACTTTCAAAGAACTCTGAAATATAGTTAAAAAAAAAAACAACAACTTACAACAACTAGGGGAAAGCCTAAGAAATTGCTGCATTGTGATGAGAGAGTGCTATGGCATTTTGAAATTGCCTGCTTGACATGCCCAACTCCTCAGATCAGCAGTGGCCATAAAGACACTGGTTCGGGTTGCTGGGACCACAGGGAGCAATATTAATCTTGTTTTCAAAGAGCTATGGTTGTGTTTTGACTTGTCTGGCAGCTCCCCTTAACACAGGTACAAAGCCTGCCTTCGTTTCACCTCACTTGGAGTGTTTCCAGGCCTGAAGAGCTTCCCAAGTGGCATTTGCTGAAGACACTTAAAGACAAAGGTATTGAATACAGTCGTATGGAGTAAGGAGTAATAATAGGGACAAGCAATAGATAAATCAAAAAGCCTGAGAAAGATGAGGTTGGGAAAAAAGATGTTCGGGGAACTAAAGGCTTTCAAAAGCACCCATGGGTACAGGTGCTCACACACATGCTCGGGGCTGTATGAATTCTCAGACAAGTCTGGGGAGAACCTTATAAAAGCTTTCACTTCTGAGAGTCTTGGAGAGGGGGAGAGAGACAGAGAAGGGCAGAAAGAATATGAAGAAATAATGACCCAACTTCTCCCCCATTTGAAGGAAGACATGACTCTATACATACAAGAAACCCAGTGAACTCCAGTCAGCGTAAACTTACAGGGATGCTCAGGAAGACACACAATAGCAAACTGTCGAAAGCCAGAGAGAAAGACAGAATCTTGAAAGCAGTGGAAGAGAAGTGACTCGACATATACCAGGGATCCTCCTTAAGACCAACAGCATATTTCTTTACTGAAATTATGGAGGCCAGAAGGCGGTGAGATGACATATTTAAAGGGCTAAAAGAAAAAAAAAATTGTTAATCAAGTTTTATATCCAACAAAACTGCCTTTTAAAAAAAGAATGAGAAGTGAAGATATTGCCCGATGAAAAATGAAGAAGTACCTCAGCAGTGGACATGCCCTAGGAGAAACATTAAAGGGAGTCTTTTAGGCTGAAGTGAAAGGCCACTAAACAGTGACTAGAAGCCATGTGAAAAAAACAAAGAACAACAGTAGAACTCAAGGCAAGGGTAAATACAAAAGCTAGTGTTTTTGCACTTTAGGTTTGTAACTCTTCTTTTTTTGTTCAATACAATTATTTACTTGTTTGTTCTAGAGAAAGAGAGAGAGAGAGAGAGAGCATGCATGTGCAAATTGTGGGGAGGGGCAGAGGGAGAGGGAGATAGAGAGAGAAAATTTTAAGCAGGTTCTGTGCCCAGCTTAGAGCCTGCCCCAGGGCTAGGTCTCAGGACCATGAGATATGATGTGAGGTGAAATCAAGAGTTGGATGGTTAACCAACTGAGCTACCTGGCTGCTCCTGTTCAATATGATTTAAGAGACAACTGTATAAAGCAATAATGATAAATGTATGTGAATGGACACACAACGTATAAAGATGTAATTAATGACTAGCAATAGAAAAAAAGGATGAAGTTATAAAGGCACCAAGTTTTTATATACAGTTGAAACTAAGTTGGTATTAATTTTCAAACTTGATTGTATAAACTATGACAGTTAAAGCTAAGATGTTAATTGTAATCTCCTGGATAACCTCTAAGGAAAAAAAAAAAGAAAGAAAAACCCCCAGGGAAATAAGAAATTAGAAAAACTATACACTAGAAAAAAAAATCAATTATTCCTACAAGGAAGCAGTAATAAAAGAATCCAGGGGCAAAAATCTATAAACAGAAAACAAATAGCAAAATGACAGAAGTAAATCTTCTTGTCTTAGTAATTACTTTAGATATAAACGCATTTATGTTTGCATTTAAGTAATCAAAAGGTAGAGAATTGATAAAAATCATTATCCAGTTATATGTTGTTTAAAAGACCCTCACTTGGGGCACCTGGGTGGCTCAGTGGATTAAGCCTCTGCCTTCAGCTCAGGTCATGATCTTGGGGTCCTGGGATTGAGCCCCACATCGGGCTCTCTGCTCAGCAGGGAGCCTGCTTCCCCCCTCTCTCTCTGCCTGCCTCTCTTCCTACTTGTGATCTCTCTCTCTCTGTGTCAAATAAATAAATAAATAAAATCTTAAAAAAAAAAGACACTTTAGTTTCAAAGACACAAATAAGAGGAAACTAAAAGAACGGGGGGGGGGGGGAATCCAAGCAAATAGTAACCAAAAGAGAGCTGGTGTGTCATTACTAGTTCACTCATTCAATAAATATTTATTAAATGGCACACTACGTGCCAGATACTCTTCTAAGCATAGTGAATAAAATAGATACAAATCTTGCTTTAATGGAGCTTACACTCCAGTGGCCATTATTGGATATTTTGGAGGTTGAAACAACTGGATTTCCTGATAGACTGGAAATAGAGTGTGAAAGAAAGAGCCAAATATATCTTTGAGGATTTTGTCCTGAGCAACATTAAGAATGGCCTTGCCATGAATCAAAATGGTATCACGTCTTCTAGATTCCACACTTCTCTAGGAACCATGTTTTCTAGATTCTCTTTCCCTGTGTTGTTCCAGGTTAGAGTTTTTCAATGAGAAATCTGAGAAGCAAAAGTGAGGAGAGACCATTCTGTCAGTAGGTCATAGAAGTACATGTATCAGCAGCTGCAAGATTGACAGTGGTTTCTCGGGTTTCTTGGAAGGGACTGTTTTGCTTCTGAGGTTGAGACATTTAGTAGGAGCTTTGCCACAGAACTTCAGAATTGCTGCAGTTCTCCAGAGAATATTTAAGAACAACTGTTTTTTATTTTTATTTTTTGGGGGGGCTTCCCTTCACCTTCTGGCTTCTTGGTCTTCGTTCTTCCAACTCTGCTCACACTTGAGAAAGCACCCATTTAACTACCACATTTCTTTATCTTATAATAGACTGACTTTGATTTATTGACAAAATCTGGACCAGTACAGATGGGACAGGGTCCAAGTGGAGAAGGTTTTGGGAGAGAGGATCAGAAATTCAGCTCTGAATATGGATTATTTGAGATGTCTTCCTGTGGCAATGTCTAGTAGGGTTTCATATTAAAGTGTAGGATTTAAGAGTGAGGTCTGACCTGAAGATATAAATGGGAAAGTTACTGGCATATAGATGATGTGTAAAGTCATGCTGCTATATGAGATCACTAAAACAGTGGGCGTGGCTAGGAAAGTGTAAAGGTATGAGGACCAAGTTCTGGAACACCCCAAACTAAGAGATCAAGGAGAAGATGAGAAACAGGGAAAGGAGACAGGGAAGGAAGAACCAGAGGGGTGAGAAAAAAATCAGGAGAGTATGGTGTTCTGAAAGGCAGGATTGGAATGTATTTCAGGGAGTGGGAAGTGATCAGCTCTGTCAAATTCTGCTGACAGGCTGATCAATGCAGGGCATTACTTCTTTATATAGCTAAAGTCCACTGTGCATGTACAATCCTTTTTCTCACTTTTCATTTACTTTATGAGATTTTTTTCGATACTATTACAAGTTTATTATTAACATCACTTTTAATGGTATGTTATATTCTTTGAGGGGATATAGCATATGTTTTTTAACTGTTCCTTCATTGTTGAACATTTAAGTTGTTTACAATTTTCTGCCGTTATAAATAGCCCTGTGATAAAATCTCTTTGCAAAAAGCTTCATCAGCAGTTTTAGATGACTTCCCCAGGGTAGATTATCAAAACTTTCACTGCTATTTTTTTTAAAAAAAGAACATTTTTAAAGCTCTGTTTCAGGCTTTTGGAAATTAACTCATTAAGCATTACTTTTCACAAGATCCATTTTGTTTTCTCAAGAGCCTGAGGTTAAGAACTCCCTCTTTTTCAGCTCTTACAGTCCAATAATCACCCAATTTATTTTTTGGAGGAAAGAAGGAAGGCTGGCATGGCAGTTGTGGGGAACACATGTAGGGGACCCAAATATATATTTACTTATTCATTCATCTATTTATTCATTCATTTATTCATTTATCAAAGTCAACAAATAGAAGAGAGGAATAAGGCTCTGAGATAAGAAATGAGAGTGTTGGCCCTGCTGTGAATGGTGCAAGTTGGCCTTCATTTTAGCTTTTTCCTCTAGAGTTGTTTTTTTCTCTGAAGCCTCCAGGGCCTCCCCATGAAGCATAGCCATCTCTGTCCCTAAGCACAGCTATGCATGGAGTTTGGGAAGGGAACATAGTAACCTATGGACTATTCCTGGTGTTCACAGGACACTGGTGAGGCTCAAGGGAATGGAAAATTAGAAACTCACTGAAGTTTTGCTGGTCACCTCTTGTTTTTGCTTATCCTACATATATTTCTGCTGATGACAGTATCTCAATGATCCTTTCCCCAATAAGGTCTTAATGCATGTGATTTAGGTAGTGTTGACCCCATTCCTCCCATCAAGGGTGGACTCATGAGCCAGGCCTGACCAATCAGAATAGTCTACCCCATGGCCATAGTGATTAACTACTAGCTCTAAGGATAAGCTTAGTGCTGTTGCAGTCCCTTTTAGAGAGATCCTGCCTAAGAGAAAAAATACAACCATTAAATGGGGAGAGAAGAACAATAGAAAACAGGTAAGGCCAGCAGGAGATGAAAGAGAACACACTTGCAGGTGGTCATTGGTTTTCAAGAAGGGTGAAACCTGATAATTGGTAGGAAACTTCATGACCATTTTTGACCAATCTGCTGAGACCAATTTGACCATTTTGACCAATTTTGACCAACGCTGTCCTCTGAGGAGATGCTCCACCTCAGTCTTAAAGAAAAGAAATGATCAATCTCGTTTCTGGTAGCAGCAAAATCCACATAATAAAATGTTGCTGTTTCAATTTCCAGATCTCCCTCGAGAACATGCTTCTATAGTCAAGCCATTTTCTCTTGTGGCTTTTGCGAGCATGTGATTTTTGCAAGCAGAGGTTTGTATGACAGGCTAGGTTTTGAAGAGACTATCGGTGGTATATTCAAAGCTTGAAATGTATTTAACTTTAAGAAGGTTCTCCATATTTTCCCCCTTAGTAAGTGCCATCCTATCCCCCAAACTGTCCAAGACCTACATCTTGAAGTTATATACTTCTTGTTCTTCCATTTCTATCAAGCATCATCAAATTATAAGTCTTGAGTGTTTTTTAATTCATCCACATCTACTGCCATTGCTTGGTTTAAACAGCAAAATCCCCACCTTTCATCTTGCATCTGGGGAACTTTAAAGAATACTGATACCCAGGTGTCACTCCCAGAGATTCTGATGTAATTGATGTGGAATGGTATCCAGAAATCTGCAGTCTCAAGATCTCCCCAATGACTCTACTATCCAGCCAGGGTTGAGAACCACCGGGTTTGAGACTTATTTGAGATCTTCATCACCTTTTTAGGATTATGATAATATTCTCCTAAGTTGTCATGTTGACTCCTCCAGTCTGGTTCCTTCCCAATCTGTCCTCCACTCCACTTCCTGGGAAATCTTTTAGGGGAATGGGTTTCTAGGACAACCTGTCTGATTCTGTTGCTTTCATGATTGTGACCCTTTGTGACCCTAACTCAAATGCATGGCTGGAAACACAACCTCATGGTGGACTCCCCACCCCCATCTCCTCAGTATCAATTCTTATGCCATTCCCTACCCAGTTTATCCTATAGCAGTACCAAAGCAGTCTTTGGTATTCATAAGAGAAATATCTTAAGACTGTTGTGATGCTCTATTTTCTTGGACGTCATGTAATTTCTTTCCACACATGCGTATATTATACTTAAAAAGTTTATGACTTCAATGGCTCTCTACATGTAGAACTAGTAATTCAAATAGCAAGTACAAGTACAGTACATTTTGTCATGAAAATAACCTCCATACAATGTTGCATTTCATTTATAGTAATACAGACCAAGAATGATGAATGAGTTAGGCATTCCAGTAGAGTTCAGTAGAGTCTTAGTGGTGTGACTAAGAAGTCCTCTCCTCATAAAGCCCCATTAACCTGAATTCTGCAAGGGAAAAAATATTTCCTAAAATTTCCAACCAATTTTTATCTTTCTCCACGTGCCATCAAAGCCTTAATGGTATTTTCGCTGTGCATGGGTTCCTGTGAAGAGTCAGACACCTGTAAGCTCACCATCATTTGATCATTCATTTATCGTATCTCCAACTGGATGAGCAAATTTTGAATTGGTTATGGCAATCATGAAGACAGATTCATGAATCGCCTTTACTTCTTTCTAAATGCCATGCTCATTGTCATTCAAACTTTAACAAATAAAATAGATGAGTTCATATTTTTCTTTGTCATTTATCCACAACTTCTTTTCTTCTGTCCAAGAACTAATAAACTCTCACTCTTTATATCACCACAAACAGTGCCAGTTAATACCCTTTTTGTGCCCACTCTTTACAAAATAACAGCCTCATGGTAGAAGTGTGCATGTATATTTGTGGATAAATACACTAAAAGATGTTTAGTACTATGTGACTTCTGGGTGGTCAGCTCATCTCATTCACTAGTTGAGTGATGTATTTTGCACAATAACCTTAAATTGTGCATGAGTTACATCCAGCTTAGGCAAAATTTAAATTGCTAAAATGTCATGGACCTCTAGTATGGATACCTGAATGGCCTAAAAGCCACCCTAGAATTCTGATATGGATGAACAGAATAGTCTGAAAGCCATCCTGGGAATTCTCACTTGGTTCCCTGCATGATGAGCCGGGAGAGACAGTCAGGTTTTCGCATGTCCGGAGATGGAGCTGTTCTCGTCCGTAACTTCTTGGTTCTCAAGCAGGCAGCTGGCTTTCTTAGACAACTACTGTAAACAACCTGCATCTAAGCCACCCTGCCTAATGCCCAGGCAGTCCCTTTCTTGCCTCCACCACTCCCTTCCCCACCACTGATAAACTTGCCCTATCCCTTGATAAATAAGAAAGGTGAACAACTGGAGAAGTTGGGTCTCTTTCCTGGGAGATACACCCAAGACTGGCCCTAGCACTTCCCAGTGGGAGAGGGTAGAGAAAATTGCTCTTTTTTTACTGACATTGCTTTGCAAATTTTTGAAAATTCTGTTACCCATAACCTGTCATTCTTTAACCTGAGCCTTCTTACATGATGAACTTTTAGTATAAACTTACAAATTCTGGAAAGTGAGAAGCCAAAAGTGTCATTCATTTGTGTAACGACACTACTGTGCCCCATCCTGTCTTGTGCCCCTATCCCTTTGCACATTCTGTTCTGTAATTCCTTCTTCCACTGACTACCTGGAAACCTCTAGTGGGACTTCAAGATCCATCTGTGCAGTATGAGCCCTCACCCACCGGCCTTCATCCTAAGGAGAGAAAAATCACACTCTCCTCCATGCTATTGCCAGATGCAACAGACCTAGGCAATTCCCAATACTGAGGCATTGTTTTCCAGGACTGGCCCATCCTAGGAGCCAAGGTTTACTATGTAGTTTTCATGTATAATTAATTTTTTATCACATACATAAGATGCTATCTCTAAAAAATGACAAAGTAACAAAAAGCGAAATATGATTCAGAAATAAATACTTCCTAACATTTTGTTGATACCATTTCAGACTTTGTTAAGAAGAACTGGCCTGATGCCCTACCAACTTCTTGAAACCTGCTTTCTTTTCTTAGTAGGAAACCATAGCAGCTCGTTGTTATTCCTATTTGCATTCATTTAGTTAGTGGCAACATTAAACATTTAAAATAGGATCACGAGTAAATAAATTGTATTTCCTTTTTTTTTAAATATATTTTTAAAATTTATTTATTTGACAGAGAGAGAGAGAGAGATCACAAGTAGGCAGAGAGGCAGGGTGAGAGAGAGGGTGAAGCAGGCTCCTGGCTGAGCAGAGAGCCTGTTGTGGGGCTCAGTCCCAGGACCCTGAGATCATGACCTGAGCCAAAGGCAGAGGCTTAACCCACAGAGCCACCCAGGTACCCCTGCATTTCCTTTTTAATTTTACCTGTACACATATTTGTGTTTATTTCCTTATCTTAAGTATTTATCATCTTATTGATTTGTCAGAAGTCTTCATTTGGTGAGTGTATTAACTTGTTATCAGGTATGCAAATACTACTCATATTGTAACTATTCTAATTAGTTTGTAATTTTTTTAAAAATTTTCACTTTACAACTTAAATTTTCGTGTTTTATAATATTTTGGTCAAACCTGTTAGTCTTTCTTCACAACTTGAGGTCACACTTAGCAAAATCCTTCCTCACCCTAATTGTTCAAATTTTTTATCTGAAAACAATTTCACGTTTATATTGGAGACTTTAACTTACTTTATTGCTTATTTAAGTAAATCTCTTTCCTTTAAAGTAAACCTGTCCTCTCTTCCTTCCTCCAGCAAATGCTTTTTGACCCACCAATTCCTTTTGACACTGGTGAAACAGCAGTGAACAAAGATACCATTCCTGTCTTCATAGAATTAATATTCTAATGAGAAAAACAGATAATAAACACAAAACCCAAATAACTATAGAATTGTAATGTTACAGAGTGATAGGCGTTATAATAAAATATGAAAGGGGTGAGGAGCTAGAGAGTGGGATGGGAGTGTTGTAGAAGTAAGCCAGAGATGGCCTCTGTGTATTGGCTCCTAGCTTGCTTCTTTGTTCACAGCAAGCAGAGATCTGTTAGCTCATATAGCCCCAATAGACAGATTTGTAGCTATTGAAAGGCTGCCCGCTTTGTAAACCCCGAAACCCTGTCCAACTAGCCATAAATGCTAGCCATAAATCAGAACTCTGGGGCTATGTAGATCTCAAGCTGATGCTGTCAGCTTTGGGGCTCCCTGCAGTGCCGCTGAGTGGCATCATCTAGACACATCAACCTTCTCGATTCTACTCCCTGCTTGCCCTCCTGTCCTCCTGAACCTTGACCCTTGCACCATAGCCTCTGGGTCCTGTTGCCAGAAGGACTTCCTCACCTACAATTGCGTCAAAGTAGCACCTAAATAAAGCTTGTGCGCATTACTGCCACCGTGTGGTCATATCTTTTTCATTGATCACTCCTGGAAATCCCTCAAAGCCTCTACAGGATGCTGTTTTTTTGACTTAGGGAGGCCAAGGAAAGCCTCTCTGAAGAGGGAACACTGAGCGGAGACCAGGAACAGCTTTGGCAGAAGACAGTTCAAGTCAGAGGGAAGAGCAAGCACAAAGGGCTGCAGGCAACTTGGAAATAACCCAGCTAGTTTGCTATTATTAATTCTCTAATTTTGTTGTGTTCAGAATAGATACACTGTATGTTCCGAGTTATTTTAAGTTCACGGTAACGTCTTCCATTGATCAGTGTATGTTCGATCTTGGTGAGTCTCACGAAGATTTGATTGGGATGTGTATTCTGCTGCTGGTGGATAGAACGTTCTGAGAATGTCAGTTAGGTTAACTTGATAATTTGTGCTATACTTGTTATTTGTTAGTAAAATAGCAAATTTTTACTAATAAATTGGAAAAAAAAAAAAAAACCCAAGGGCTGTAGGCAGCATGGAGCTAAGTATGTGCCTGAAAGCAAGAAGAGCATCGATCAATGGGCCTCTGTTTATTCAACCACCTTACCCCCATCCCCTACTCATTTCAAAAGCACTTTTCCTATATCTTAAAGTCTTACGCATATTTGCTTTGCTTCTGGCCTTTCATTCTGTTCCTTCACTTTCAGATCTTGAGCCAACACAGACTTGTTTTAAGATGAGCAGCTACACTTTACTTTCTGTTTCCCTTACAGAAAATTTTATGGAACATATCAGGAGTGCATGTTTCCAGATGTGCTTTCAAATACTATGTGCTGGTTTTAAATTAAAAAATCCAGTTGGAGTCTTCATCGGAATTTCATGAAACTAAAAATTTTGATTTGGGGATAACTGGAGTTTTTACAAGCTGGTATCTTTTGACCAGAAACATTGAATGGGTTTTCAATTCTTAAATTCTCTTAATGTCACTTAGTTAACTGCTCATGTAAATCACCATATTTATTTCAAAGTGGATTCACATGCACTTTGTGTTTTGATTGCTCTATGAAAATTTAAATCTGTAGTTTTTTATTAAATTTTCTAATAGCTTATTGCTAGTATGTAGGAAAGCTAATTGCTTTATATATTTTTTGGTTTTATAATCAGCTACTTTAATTAAATCTCTTATTAGGCCCAAAGGGTTTTCCAAACAATCTTGCATTTTCTTCTTAGATGGTCACATCATTTGCAAACTGATAATTTTGCTCATTTTTTTTCACTTACATCTTTTATTATATTGTTTTCTTATTGGATTGTATTAACTCAATTCCTTAGAGAGTTTCCTTGTGAACTGCAGAATCTTTGTATGTGTTCATTGATTCTTCTATCAGAGGTTGGTGTATATTTTCAAGATGTTTAAATCTTGCAAAGTTCAGGGGCGCCTGGGTGGCTCAGTGAGTTAAAGCCTCTTCCTTTGGCTCAGGTCATGATCCCAGCATCCTGGGATCCTGGATCGTGCCCCGCAGGCCTGCATCAGAATCTCTGCTCTGCAGGGATCCTGCTTCCCCTCCTCTCTCTGCCTACTTGTGATCTCTGTCTGTCAAATAAATAAATAAAAACTTAAAAAAAAATCTTGCGAAGTTCAGGAATACATCTCTTCTCTGGGATGGAGCATATTTTGACTCTTTTATTCACAAGGAGATGGAAATTTCAGGAAACAAAGAGGAAAACAGATCAATCAATAGGTTTTGCTTCTCTTTTATTCCCTCTTCTCTTGAGTGTAAGATAAAGCAGTCTCCAGAGAGGACTTGTACTGCCATAGTCCTCAGCAGGATGGGCTTCTTGCAGAGACTGGACCCTGGGGCTGACAAGGATCTCTGGGAGAGGACGCTGTGCTCAGAAGGGTTGTACCTCTGAGGGGGGAAATGGGTGACAGTTCTTGCCAAGGGTTGGTGGGAGGCGCTTGGATACCCTAATCAATTTCTTTAGGTCAGAAACTATGATCACACTGTGAAATAGAATCTCACTTTCATTTTTCTCTTGGGAGACAGAAGAACAAACAAGTGTCTATCTTGCACTTAACAGCAATATTAAAAAGCAAGCAAAAATGTTTTCTAAACAAAAAAGGACTATAGTGAAGAATTTACAGACATTTTATTTTCTCTCTTTGCTCCTATTTCCCTTTTATGTGGGAAGAGGCCCGCAGAGACTGGGGCCAGTCACCACCATCTCTGGGCCAGTGGGCTTTCCTGTGAGAAGGCACTCAGGGCCCATGGCTGTCAGGGTCTCAGGCCTAGCAGAACTGTCCTTCCTGAGGCCCTTTCCTAACACCAGCCTTGGAACGGAGCTTATCTCTTTCACTGATGATATTATACTTGTTAAAATCCTTGGATCGTTGCTGAAAACCCTCAGGTGAGCCGACACTAGCTGAGGCAGAATATTCTCTACTTCCATTTAGCCAGATCAAGATCCAGTTCTTTTTAGAGACAAAAGCAAAAGTACTAGCCCCACCTCCAGCTTTTGAGCCTTTCAGGGACCGAGGCCCTCCCTGCCATATTACCCGAGTTAGCATCACCCCCCCACCCCCGGGGTGAGAACTGGCTCTGCCACGGCTGTCCCACTCCTACACCCTCAGCCCAGCGCAATCCACCACCAGCATGCCTCCTTCACCCAGGATGGACTGGGAGGTCGCTCTGTGACTGGCTCTGGTGCATTGCTTCCGTGACTTATGCCCAGAATATCCTTTAATTGTAGCTCTTGGTTTTCTGAGTTCTGGGATTGAGAATGGAGTCTTGATGGGTATCCCATTCACTTGCTTCAAAAGCACGTTTCTGTTTTCTCGCAATGCTGGCTTGCCATGTCACCGGCTCTGAAACTAGTAAGAAAGTCTTTTCCTTTTTTTTTTAACCACATGAATAAGCACCCTTTCCTATCACCAGGGACACAGTTTTTATCTTTCCTCCTATAATTTTGTTTTATTATTTCAGGGAGAATGTGTTTGGGGAGGGTAGGTCAGCTCATGTAGGTTCAATTGGCCAACTTGAATTGGAAGGGAGGACTCTTTAGGAGTGTGGTGAGGTGCTCCCAATCCAGACTTTATAAAAATAAAAATGGTTTGTGAGATCATCTGAGCTTATGCTATAAGAACTATGTGTTATTCATTATGTCATAGATTCAGCCAGCCATCCAGCTACCTGCTATATGTTCATTCATTGAGTTACTTCACAGCCTTACTGAGTATCTTAGTCAGCACTTGAGCAAGATACTAGGTGGGTGGGGTGCCTGGGTGGCTCCAGTGGGTTAAGCCTCTGCCTTTGGCTCAGGTCATGATCCCAGAGACCTGGGATGGAGCCCCGCATTGGACTCTCTGCTCAGCAGGGAGCCTGCTTCCTCCCTCTCTCTGCCTGCTTCTCTGCCTACTTGTGGTCTCCATCTGTCAAATAAATAAATAAAATCTTAAAAAAAAAAAAAAGATACTGGGTGGGCACGGGTGGTTTCACAGATCTACACATGAAGTAAAGCACCCCCCCCCAATTTTACCCACATCAGTGTCCTGATTTTGATGTTATATTAAAGTTATGCAGAATGGGATGCAAAAACCACTGGGGAAACTAGATGAAAGGTACAGAGGATCTTTCTCTACTGTTTTTGCAGCTTCCTTCAAATGTATTCTTATTTCAAAATAAGTTAAGAATAAAGCAAACAAAATAAACATGACTCTTGCCTCCTTGGAGATCGCTGTTTATCTATGTTTTTACAATTCATTGATGTGTTTGAAGATTGGCATCCATTTCTTAAAAAAAAAAAAAGATTTCATTTTTTAAGAGCAGCTTTAGGTTCATTGCAAAATTGAGAGGAAGATATAGGGTTTCCAGACTCGCCCTGCCCCCGCACATCACAGCCTCCCTCACTGATAACACCCTGCCCCTGAGCGGTGCTCTGGTCACAACCCATGAACTTTCATTGATACATTATTATGTTATCACCCAAAGTTCATCATTTACATTAGGGTCACTCTGGATGTTAGACATTCTCTGGTTTTGACAAATGTTTAAAATGACCTTTATCCACTTTGCAATGACACACAGGATGGTTTTACTGCCCCCCAAATCCTCTGTACCCTGTCTGTCCATCCCTCCTTTTCCCCTCACTCCTGGAAACCATTGATCTTTGTACTGTTTCTAGTTCAATTTTTAAATTTTAGAATCATTTTACCTTTCCCAGAATATCATATAGTTGGAATCACACACTATGTTGTCTTTTCAGATTGGCTTCTTTCACTTAGTAATATGCATTTATATCCCTCTATGTCTTTTCACGGCTTGATAACTCATTTTTTTTTTAGCACAGAATAATATTTCATTGTATGGATTCACCACAGTTTGTTCATCCATTCATATCCTCCTGAAGGACATATGCAGTACTTCCAAGGTTTGACAATATGAATAAAGCTGCTATAATAATCCATGTGCAGGTTTTTCTGCGGACATAAATTTTCAGCTCCTTTCAGTAAATACCAAGACCTGCAATTGCTGGACTGTGAGGATAAGAGTATGTTGAGTTTTGTAAGAAATTGCCAAACTGTCTTCCACATTGGCTGTACCGTTTTGCATTCCCACCGGCCATGAATGAGAGTTCCTGTAGCTCCACATCCTCACCAGCATTTGGTGTTGTCAGTGTTCTAGATGCTAGCCATTCTGAAAGGAATACCGTGGTAACTCATTGTTGTTTTCATTTGCAATTCCCTAATGCTGCATGATGGGGGGTTTCTTTTCTTATGCTTATTTACCCTTGGTGTATCTTCTTTAGTGAGATGTCTGTTCAGGTCTTTCACCCATTTTAAAAATTAGGTTGTTTGGGTGCCTGGGTGGTTCAGTCCTTAAGTGTCTGCCTTCAGCTCAGGTTGTGATCCCAGAGTTCTGGGATCAAGCCCTGCATCGGGCTCCTTGCTCCACGGGAGGCCAGCTTCTTCTTCTCCCATTCCCCCTGCTTGTATTCCCTCTCTCACTGTGTGTCTCTCTGTCAAATAAATAAATAAAATCTTAAAAAAAAAAAATCAGGTTGTTTTCTTACTGTTGACTTAAAAGAGTTCTTTGAATATTTTAATTGATCAGCCTTTATAAGAATATGTCTTTTGCAAGTATCTTCTCCCAGTCCGTGGCTCGTCTTCTCTTTGATCACCTTCCTTTTTATTAACAAGCTGGTGATGACAGTTAGCTGGTGTAGTGTAAGAAACCACCTCCCCAATGGGTTTTGTCCTCATTCTGGGGACCCTACTACAAGGGTTCTGATTATAAGCACAGGATTGGAGATGTCTTAACCTGCATAGAACCAGGTCCCATTCTCTAGGGTGTGTGCAGCCTTGCTGAACTTCTTCATCTCTCTGTCCTCAGTACCCTCCATCACAGCGAGAGACAAAACCAACACTTATCCTAAGGTGGCTATCAAGATAGAATGAGCCAATCCCAGTAGAGGATTTGGTGTTGTTGAGGGGACATAGTAAATTCTTCAAAAGTGTAATTATGACATTCATGGTGACATCCTCTTTTGGCTTTAGTGTCTTTTTTTTTTTTTTTAAGATTTTATTTATTCATTTGACAGACAGAGATCACAAGTAGGCAGAGAGGCAGGCAGAGAGAGAGGAGGAAACAGGCTCCCCGCTAAGCAGAGAGCCCGATATAGGGCTCGATCCTAGGACCCTGGGATCATGACCTGACCCGAAGGCAGAGGCTTAACCCACTGACACACCCAGGCGCCCCTTGGCTTTAGTGTCTTAATTACTAAGCTTTAGTCTTGCAAGTGTTTTCTTTTTTTTTGCAATATGAGTAGTTTCAGGAAGAGTTATGAAAATTGTGTTGGTAGTCACCTTGTGGCAATTGGCAAGCTAGGTTCCAGAGCTCCCCCTCCTTTTATTTTTATTCCTTTTTTAAAAAAAAGATTTTATTTATTTATTTGTCACAGAGACAGCGAGAGAGAGAACACAAGCAGGAGGAGAGGGAGAGGGAGAAGCAGGCTTCCCGCTAAGCAGGGAGCCTGATGTGGGGCTTGATCCCAAGACCCTGGCATTATGACCTGAGCTGAAGGCAGATGCTGAATGGCTGAGTCACCCAGGGGTGGCTCTTTTTATTCCTTTCTAAAATGGATTTTGAATGTATCATCCATTTGGTAGTTTGGTGACATTTGCTGTCTACTATCATTAGTCATTCTCTCATCCAATCCCGTAAGTGTCAGACATACTACAAGCATACTACAGTACTGTTTAATGGTTTCACATACTACAATGATAATAATAATAATTACTCCAATTTATCAGTTGCCTACTGTAATCCAGATACCTGCGCTAAGCACTTTGCATAATATACTATCTCCTTAATTTTCACGTGATTATCCCATTAATAAGCAGGAAATTTGAGACTTAATTAACTGACTTAGTTAATTGACTTGCCACATTCACCCGGTTGTGAGACATAGAGCTGGGATTTGACCCTGAGAAACTGTTATTCCAAGTTCCTAACCACTAGGTGCATACCACCATCAAATATCACACTCAGAGATTCTCAAATAGTGCCCCAAAATCACTTGAGTAAAAGTAACTTTGAGGGATTTGTTAAAAAAAAAAAAAATTTCAGCTTCCTGGGTCCTACCCAGACCTGTTGAATCATGCTGTCTGCTTTCTCTCCCTTTCTGAGCACACCTTATTGCTGCAAACGTTTTATACTTTATCAGAAGAAATAATCTTCCAGCTCCTGGGAACAGAGAACAGATGCCAGGAAGTGAAGTCGTGTGGGCTTTTGGGTAGAACTGAATGAGTTTATATCCAACCATGAACAAAGGCTGCCAAACTCTAGGGAAAACTTATATAATATGCTTTCCTTCTCTAGAGTTCTCGGGTTTATTTTTCTGAATCTGTCTCTGTGACAATATGGCTACACTATTTAGAGGTTTTCCTTTATGCTAGCGACACCATTTTCTTCCAGATCCAGTTCCAGGGGGTGATGAAAAGAAAGTCAGCTTTAATTGTTTTTGGAGAAACAAGCTAGTAATTCAGGTCTAGGTGACTTTGAGGGCAAAAGTCGAAGTGAAAGTATAATGGGGCTTTCTTGGTAATGGCATATTCTTTAAAATACAAGTCTAACTCCTTCGTGTGGGAGGTAAATGGGTTTTGGTTCAACCAAGTGGATAAGTTTTCTCTTTGACAGCTATAGAAATTAGGTTATCTTCTTTGAGTGATTGTTGAAAAGACAAAAGGAGATATATTTGACAAACTACAAACATTCATTCTATTTTATTATGATTATTATTGTTATAAACTGTAACTGGTAAGAAATGTTGAGTAGATCAAGTGAAAAAAGAAATCTTTTGATAAAGAATTTCAGTGAAGATTTGAAATAGAAATTCCAGTGACCCATTCTTACTTTAAATGTCTGCTAAGGAGAGAGAGATAATTAAAGACCATTTTATTTTGGGCCATTTAGAAATTTGCACCCCCTTCACTCTCTATATAAAGGATGCTTTGTTCAAACCCTCAGGCTCTTGGGGTCCTAAGGGAGGGCCTGTCAGTGTGATGAATCTTCACATTCTGACAGGACCTTGAATCTTCTGAATGGTATTTTGGAGCGGGTCCTCAGGGAAAGGACACTTCAGCCCCAGTGAAGGTCACAGTGATGATTACTGGGCGATGGGACGTTGCTCTGCTATTGTAAGTCATTAGGGTCAAATGTGTTACTATTTCCTAGAAATAGAAACTATGCTGTGCTTTGCTGATGCAGGATTCCCAGAAGTTCTCCATTCAGGAGTAAATGAGGCGCTCAGCAGAGAATAACCCGTTCTGCAAAGCAGCCTTGGGCAGCATCCCCTGGGGGATTGCTTCAGCCAGGATGGATGGATTCATTCTGACTAAAGGTGCTCAGGGGTTCTGGAGGGAGCGGTGCTTTCCGCTCCCTTTGAAAATGTTCATTTAGATTTGGTGAGTATGTTTGCAGTTTGGCTGGGAAAGGCCACGGTGAGACAGGTCAAATAACCGGACCCACACTTCTGGCTCCAACGGTCTTCCCGTCCTCTCCATCTGGCTGACTCTTCCTTATTCTTTAAACCTCAGAGGAGATGGGATTTCTTGCTGCACTATACAGTGATTATCTGCTGCTTCACTCCCTTATGTACCCAATCTCCAGCCTCATTGGTCCCTTGTCCTTGGAGTGACTCAAGCCTGTCACTTTCGTCCATTTGCCCTGCCGCTCACTGCCTGTGCTTTGGGCGTCCACCACCTCTCACCTGACTTGCTTCAGTTACTGTGTCTCTCATCCTGGCCCTCAAGCCTGTCTCCACCATTGAAAATCGAATACGTCACAACCTTGTTTAAATCCCTTACATGTAACTTGCTGAAAAAACTGGAAAACCAGAGAAGCCAAAAACAAACCAACATAAACCAGAAAATAACAAGCATGTAAAACTTCTCCACCCAGATATAACAACTATTAACATTTACCTGCAGAGATGTTTAGATTTTATTTTCTGTTTATTTGCATAAGTTAATTTTTTTTCCAAAGAATTATACTATAAATATTGGGTTTTAATTTGCCCCCCCCTTTTTTTACATATCACAGCTTATTAACCTATAAATAACTTTTATCTGCATTGTTCTTTTGTAGTTCATTGAAGGTATAAATTATTGTTTCTAGAGCCAATGACACCACTGTTCTTCTAATATTTTTCACTTTATGACACTGTAAACTGTGTCTTGGTTTAGAGCCATTACACCCAACCTTAAATAATTTCTTGGAAAATTTTAATACAATTATTAAGTTAAGGGTATGTGTGTGTGTGCATGTATATATATATATATATACATGCACACACACACATATATGTTCTTTTAAAAATATAATATTTGATACTGTTTTAGTTTATAACCACATGTACTAATTATTTATGATTATTTGTATTTTAATAATTTCAGGACTCTATACCATGACTTCCTCAATTTAGGTCTTTAATTTTGCTCCAACTCTTCCCTGGTTGTGGAATACCTTTAAGTTTATTTTTAAACATTCTATAATAATACCGTGGTTTCTAAACCACTGCTTATCTGCATACCTCATTTTGTTACCTTCACACACAAAAGGTAACTTGGCAGCTTCTCAAATCCCTGGGCCACGAGCTATTCCCTTAAGACTTTACATGTCTTCTCGAAGCGTCCTGATGTTTGGTTTTGCAAAGAAATTGAAAGTCACTGTGGGTACTACTAGTCAACAATTTGTTCTCCCTAAAATTTGAGGAATTTCCTTTAACCTTTTTAAATTGTAGTACCTACACATAAAATAAATATTTGTTGAGTAAATGCACAAAAACGTTTTGCTAAGATGTGACTCGATGATGGTAGATGTGGGGTGGCAGGTCTGAACTTTCAATGACTGTGTCTAGAAATGACAAGTCCCTGGAACCTGCTCACACAAGCCTTTTCTTTAAGCTCAGGGAGAATTTCTTCCGTTATAGGCTTGCTTCTGCTTTTCTTTCATTTACTCTTGCTTCTCTTTCAGGAATACTCTTCGTTCTCTCCCACTCTTACCTCCTTTTATTTTGTTTAGATTTCCTTATCCTTTTCCTCATCATTCTGGAAAGGTTTCTCAAATTTTCCTTCCATCAGTGGATGGGATGTTCTGCACCATGAATTGGGCCATTTTTGGTTGTTGCCTCAAGTGTTGGTTGATGGTTCCCTCCCCGCCAGGGCTTCTTTCCTTTAGGTGTCCTGCTTATGACACTGTTCCTACTTATGCCTTCTTATATCTTTAAATGACACCAAAACATTTCCTTGAAATGTATTTTTTTTCTATCCACTGAGGTATAAATTTTCCAGACATATCTTTTCCTTCTGAGCCTTCTGGATGTTGTTTCCTTTGTCTTGGTATAAACTACACGTCTATAGTTCTAAATTATTTGATGGCTTTATTATTGTTTTCAGGAAAACATCCGATTTCTTTTCAGATTGGATGATTAGAAGCAGATACGGTATATGAATTACTCTTGCTCCTGCTCTGTTTGGCATCTGGTGAATAATACCCCTTCCCGAAATGCACCGGGAGACCAGGTCAGTGTGCCTCGCTCCAAGCCAATACCATGTTTCTGATGGCTGTTTGTCTAAGGGAAGTCTTCCCTCCCCTTCAATTGCCTGGCTCCTTGGGACTCCTAATGAGTGAGGTACACGCACACACCACACACAAACCACCCACAACTCCCAACATGGCACTATCACCAGAGGACTTCTCTCAACTCACACACCCAGCTTTTTACTTGTAGGACTACCCATCACCTAATACCCTGAGTCTGTTCCTACATTCTGCCCATTTCCCCCCTGGGACTCATAGTTCTTTCTAGAAAGTGGTTCATGGTGTCATGAGTTCATTGTGCTTGCCTCACAGCTTGGCAGTATCTGAGGACAAGCTTCTCCTTGTCCAGTGGGTCACATCAGGCCACAGATCATCCCTCTGTCTTGCATTTGTTGTCAGTCTGGTTTTGCAAAACAAATGTAGGCATGGTCTCGAGGGCTCCCTGGGTCTGTGTTTTGCCATGCAACCCCATCTACCTAATCAGTCGTATCAGTTCCTCTCTAACTCTGACATTGGATTGTCTGTCATGGGTGGTTTTTAATAGTAATGGGGAGTTTTCACTTTTCCCCATATTTTTGAAGTGAGGAGAGGGGACAGATTGCAGGGAGGGCAGTGAGACGGGCACAGTCCTGAACTGCAAGTCCATCTAGATTTTTGGCAGAAGAGACTGGAAACAATCTGTGATTTAGGAACATGCTCTGACAGCAGTATGACAATACATTTTAAATCCTTGTTAAAGAACCAGGTATGAAATATATATTTATGTAGTACGGTGCTAGCCGTATGAAAAATCCCTTTCTTGTTTCTCATAATATTGCAGAAAGTTCTTAACAGCGCACAGAGACAGAATGTCATCATTATCCAGGGACGGCGCCTTATCCTTTTCTCCCAGGACCAATCTTTTCTAGGTCACCTGCTGCTTCCACATAGCTCTGAACAATCTAGCATGCTAACCATCTGACTCCATTCTCCTCACTAAGTCATGAGAGAGGAAACATCTTTGCAGCAAATTATGCCAAGGATCAGCATGGAAATGAAAGGAGAGGAAACAGCTTCCCTGTCCTCTCTCCCCTGAGAGAGGCAGACATGGGGCAGGGTGGCGTTTGCCTGCCCAGCACATGTGCTCTGAGAGCACTTACCCTCACTCCAGCCCTCTGATGCCCAGCCGTGTGACCGCCCATTTTCCTCTCATTGCATAACGCACCCCCCATGTGCTTACTAGGTGTTAAGCGCTCATCCTCCCCTAGCATCCTTATCACATGTCGTGAGCTCTGGATAAACTCACAGAGCAAACTCCATCTTCCACCTCTTTTTACTCTGCCGACACAGCACACCTCACCGGGCCAGCAGGACTGGGAAAAAGCCTGGGCTTGGAGGTCAGAAAAACCTGGATTCAAAGTAGGACTGTATCATTTTGTGTCTAATGAGCTCCTCAGATTACTATATACTATATACACTCTGCAATCCCAGGGTGTGAAAGTAGTCTCTTCCTATGGTGAGACCCCGAAAACCCCGCTGGGCTTTTGAGGGTGCGCCTCACCTTGGGGCATGGCCAGTTCAGAGCAAGAGTAGAAGAAGTTCTGCACCAAATGGCACCTCCCCGAGCTCACATTTGGCTCCTTTGCCTTCTCCACTACTTCTCAGATCCTCTGGCTTTTCATCCTCTCCTCCATCTCCCCCTCACCTAAGCTGCTTTCAGAGAGAAATAAATTGTCTTGGAAGATTTCCTAATAGAAAGCAGGAGAGTCAGTATTTGGACCAGGACTGCCTTTGGAACCTGCTGCCAGTTGTACATTCTCTTCTTTTCATGTAAAGATTAATAATTGAGTGCTGAACAGCTCAGTCCCAAGCAGAATTTGCCCCAGGTCCTGGTACCGCAACTCTGGAGGCCGCCCACACTATCCCCGCTGCTTCTAGGTTTTCTGTGCTTCCTTCTCTGGATTTAACCAGTGCCCCCCTCATTCTAACTGTGGCTTCACTCAACTCTCTTCTCATCCTGGAGCTACTTTCACTAGCATCCCTCCAAGCTAAGTATGGAGTTTTTGCACCCAGGTGCCGAGCTCACCACCTGCAGAGGTCCCAGCACCAGGATGCTCCTGGTGACCCCACCAAGTCTCTGGACTAATAGCATAGTTGAGGCCAATGCTGTCTGCAGGAGTGCAGAGAGTCAGAGGCTCAGGCTACTTTGATCGAAAGAACCTGAAATCTCAACACGTGGCCTTCACACTCATTACTGAACGTGGAGGGGTGGGGCAGGGTAATCGAGGGCCTTATTTGTGGCTTCAGCCTGGGAGTGACATGACACTTCCATTCACTTCCATTCACACCTCATTGGCTTGAGCAAATCACATGACTCCATCCAGAAAGGACAGACAGGAAATGGAATATAGTGAACATAATACATTGTTTAAGATAGGGTTGCAAAGAATGTTCTGTAGGGCCCACTGACAATTCCTTGATAGAGGCTCCAGTGCTATGACGGTTTTCTGACTCTCTTAAATACTTCAGTACGGGGGCACCTGGGTGGCTCAGTGGGTTAAGCCTCTGCCTTCGGCTTAGGTTATGATCTCAGGGTCCTGGGACTGAGCCCCACAACAGGCTCTCTGCTTAGCAGGGAGCCTGCTTCCTCCTCTCTCTCTCTCTGCCTGCCTCTCTGCCTACATGTGATCTCTCTCTGTGTGTGTCAAATAAATAAATAAAATCTTAAAAAAAAAAATCTTCCATATGTGGGTGCCTATATAATCCACTTGGGCCTGATAGGTTCAAAAAGACCATTTTTTTGGGAGAAGGACTTTCTGGAACCATATTCCCATTTGCTTAACCCAAGAGCGGTGCTGGCTTGGGACAGCGTTGCCTTTACATGCCAGAGTTTCTTGATTTTATTGAGTTGGGTCTTCTTTCTTTGCTGTCTTTCTAGCAGCCCGAATTATGAGCCCATTCTATCTCTGCTCTATTCTGAAACATTGGCCAGGCAGAGGGGAACCTGTCACAATGCAGAATGTCTGCCGTGGCAGCCAGACTCCTCTCGCTCTCTCACATCAGGTGTCCTCAATTAATCTTCCTCCAGATAGAAGGAGCACAATGGGACTTGTCATTTGTGTTAATCAGAGCACACATCTTCACTGTGAATTGTATCAGCCTGGAGCTTCTTTTCAGAGATCACTCCTGCTTGCTTGAGATGAGAGGTTTGTGGTCCTGGTACAATTTCTTATGGACATGCCTGTGGGCTTATGTCCTTCAGAATAATAGCTCATCATCACTCATTTGGCTCTAGGTCTCCACGGCAGTCCTTGATGCATAGGTCACTGGGTAGCCCACCAACCCATCTAGCCATGACCCCCAGCTCTGCTTCTTTCCCAAGCCTGGTCAGGAATGACTGACTGGGTCTTGGGTGGGGAACCCTGTGGACCTCCCCTTGGTCAGCCTTGGCAATCACATCCTAGCTCTGCTAAGTGGGCCTCTACCTCTAAGTTCACTTTCCTATCACCTTTGGGATCTCTAAGAGAGTTTGGTGGGTGAGTTAATGTACAGAGGTCTTATGGGGCAATTTTTATGGTTACTTCTGAAGGGCCCTATAGAGTCGTCTTATTCTGAACCCATGTGTCTATTTGGCTTTTACACAGAGGTTCCTACTACCATAACCAAGTATGGCACATTGCCTACTTCCAGCCGCTTCAAAGATGCTCCCCCCTCCCCCACCCCAGCTCCTGAGCCCTGTTTCATGTTATTCACATGTGGTGCCCTCCTCTTGAATCCTGGCTGGGCTGTGACTCATGCCTGACCAATGAGATGTGGCAGAAGTGAGACTTTGTAACTTCTCAGCCTGGGCCATGGGACTCCTTGCAATTTCTACCAGGTGCTCCTGGAACCCTCTGCCCACCTTCAGTGAGGCTTTGGAGGAGGATCCAGGGAACCTGCCTAACAGTTCTTGAAAATTTCCCAGGGGCCAGCCAGCATCAACACGCCAGCCATGCCATTCACGCCATTCCCACCTGAGTCCCAGACCTCGTGGAATAAAGACATATAACCACACTGGGCCCTGCTTGATTTCCTGACCACTGCCCCCAAGACACATGAGGGGCAACAAACTGATATTTTAAGCCACTAACGTTTGGGTGGGATTGTTTGTTACACAACAACCAGTGACCAGAACAGGGGACACTTGTTAATGATGGTGTCCAGTGTGCACGGTTGTTTGAGATCCTGTTTCTTGAGGTGTTTCTGTATCTGGAGGGGCCCGGGATAAGGCCCAAGACAGATGATTGGCTTCCCAGACAGCGGGGCAATTTTCCATTTCCCAGTCATGGATGGCACAGAGTCTCCCCAGCTCCAGGCTTTATTCAGGGAGCCTAGGTCTGCGCTTACTACTGGAGCCTTGACTACCCCCCACCCCACCCCCAGAGATGTGAAAACACAGCTCTTAAATATCACCTCTGGATCTGCACTGTGTTCTTTTTTTTTTTTTTTAATTTTTTATTTCTTTTCAGCGTAACAGAATTCATTGTTTTTGCACCACATCCAGTGCTCCATGCAATCCGTGCCCTCTCTAATACCCACCACCTGGTTCCCCCAACCTCCCACCCCCTGCCCCTTCAAAACCCTCAGATTGTTTTTCAGAGTCCATAGTCTCTCATGGTTCACCTCCCCTTACAATTTCCCTCAACTTCTTCTCCTCTCCATCTCCCCATGTCCTCTGTGTTATACCTTATTCTCCACAAGTAAGTGAAACCATATGATAATTGATTCTCTCTGCTTGACTTATTTCACTCAGCATAATCTCTTCCAGTCCCGTCCATGTTGCTACAAAAGTTGGGTATTCATCCTTTCTGATGGAGGCATAATACTCCATAGTGTATATGGACCACATCTTCCTTATCCATTCGTCCGTTGAAGGGCATCTTGGTTCTTTCCACAGTTTGGCGACCGTGGCCATTGCTCTGCACTGTGTTCTGCCCGGCTCCAGCTCCCAGAGTTTTCCCACCTAAGCAATTGCCCTTCATGTCTGACCCCTGGAGATTTCTCTTGCTGCCTTTGAGCTGAATCATTAATTGTTTTAATATACCTTTTCAGTTGTCATTTGGAGATGGGGTAAGGATGGGCTGCGAAGGAGGAATCCCAGAGGCAGCCACATCCAACACTATAGACTGATTTCTTTATCTTTGTCTCTCAAAGATTTTTAGGCATTTGGCCCCCACATCACAAGACTGTGCTAGTGAAACCACAAATGGGCTAGCTCTTTTAAAAGATGCTAATTCATTCAGAAAAAAAAATGGAGTTCTCTGTCGTAGGTTATTAAATTCACAGTGGTTGTCTATTGTCCCACCAAGATGGGTCTGACAATTGGAATTCTATTTGTTTGGTGGGGGGACCAGCGATGTAACTACTGATCAGGGCAGCTTCCTCTCTGGCCAGTCTGTGTGCTTTGTAACAAGTATCAGAGAGCTGTGTCCTTAAAATCACGCCTCCCCGCAATCCGTCTCCACGGTAGACGACGGCTAATGGGGCCAGGCTGCTCACATGGATCTCCTAGATAATGTAGAAGGTTTTTTTTTCTCCCCATTTAGATTTTAATAAAACTAGCAGATGGGAATTCAAGCTGTAACATTCAGCAAGAGAATTAATATACTGAAATGTGACCCTTTGACAGAAACTCAAATGAGTATAAGGCTATCAGGGCAAGTGAACGGAGAAAAAAATAATTATGGAAGGAAAGGAAACTGGAAACAGAACTGAGATGATTATATAGTCCTTTGAGAAATGAATAAAGGACTCTCTCAGAAGTAATTAAGTCTCCTTCTTCTATCCTCACGCTGTATTTTGGCTTCGACACTTAAACACATTTCTGTTTAAGTCGCTCCTCTGCTCAAAGCCTTCAGTGATGCCCCAGTGCCCCAATTTCTCACCCTCTGGCCCCCAGTCCCAACCCACCCAAGGGGCAGTGGTTTTTCACTTGGGGTGCACTCTCAAGTCATTGAGGACCTTTTATCAATGGTGGAGGCCTTCTCGTACACACAAAAAGAGATCGAACGTAATAACCGACACGCACGTTCATTATATCACCGTGCATATATTATTACATCCACCAGACAGCTTCAGTAACGGATTTGAGTTTTGAAAAGATCATTCTGGCTACAGTGTGAAGAAAGGACATAAAGCAGAATAACAACCAAAGACAACACTGCTAGTAATGTAAAGGGAGAAGTAGAGTGGAGAAGTCAGGGGGTTTCAGATGGGTATCTGTGGCTTCAGACAATTAGTTAAATTAATATTACTTAAATATATACCATATGTTAGAACTCTGCTGGGTGCTGAGTGCAAAGAGAAAGAGATTGTATAAAAACAAAATGAAACAAAGCATAATCTTTGATCTCCGGTGGTTCACAATACAGCGAGAGAGATAATATAAACAAGCAGCGATGATACACGGCATGCTGCGAAAACTGAAAGAGCCAACAAACCAATTTTAATGGGGAAATAGAGATCAGATCATGTGGCAGATGTTCGTGGAATAATTAACGAGGAACATACTGTTGCCGGGGTCCCACCCTAGAGATGCTGACTTGATTGGTGGGAGTAGGCCAGAGCACCCATGTTTTTGCAAAGCCCCTGTTGACTGAAAGGTGCAGCCAGTTCTGAGAAGTTTGCTCCGTGGTCTTACCCACCCTTTCAGGCAGCTGTGGGGCAGCGAAAACCCTGCTCCTCCAGCAAACTGGGCCCAGGGTCTCAGATCTCCTAAACAATGATGGTGGAGAACAAAAGCTAACGTTGCTTGAATAGGCTCTGTGCTGGGCATTTCAGGTGCATTGTCTTAGTAGTTGTCAACCCCGGCTGCATATTAAAATCATCTGGGGAACTTTGGAAAAAATACCAATGTCTCACTTTGGCCCCAGATCAGTTGAATTGGAATCTTTCGTGTGGGGCCTGGATATTAGTGTTTAGCGTTTTTTTTTTAATTTTTTTTTAACTGTTCTTGGACTTGATTCCTACTTACAGGATGACTGAAAACCCCTCACCTTGGACATAGGAGGTGTTTCTCATGCTTATATTTATAACCCTCCTCCTTCCTTTATGGAGTTCCTATTTTCTAGCCCAGCAAGCCGATTGGCCGTATTCTGAGAACACCAAATACCTTTTGCCAGCCTGTTTTCTAGGCCAGCACAGCTCCTGGCTTATCTCTTTGGGAAACTTTTTTTTTTTTTTTTTAAAGATTTTATTTATTTATTTGTCAGAGAGAGAGAGAGGGAGAGAGAGCAAGCACAGGCAGACAGAATGGCAGGCAGAGGCAGAGGGAGAAGCAGGCTCCCTGATGAGCAAGGAGCCCGATGTGGGACTCGATCCCAGGACGCCGGGATCATGATTGGAGCCGAAGGCAGCTGCTTAACCAACTGAGCCACCCAGGCGTCCCAACTCTTTGGGAAACTTAACCATCATTTAAGATCTATCTCTTCCAGAAAGGAAGATTTCTGATTTCTCTTATGAGAATATAGTTTCAGCTTCTTTGAAAACCTCTTAGTTCTTACTTTTGTGTAATTTTTTTTCATGACATTTTCCTCTGTCTGGTGTCATTTCAGTTAATAACTTTGACTTCTCCCTGCTACACAGAAGTTCCCCAATGAAAGACTATTTCCTACTAATGCCGCTCTTCTCCACCAGGTCTAGCAGTGGGCCTTGTGCACAGTAGGTCTCAAATTAGTACTTACCAACTGAATCAGGGCACAGACCAAGGAGAGCTTCTCAATCATTTAGTATCAGCTCAACCAGAAAGGTCTTTCTCTCATTGGCTAAAGGACTTCTTTTCAAGCTTCTGATTATTCATGGCCTTTCGAGACTCCAAGATAGAAAGTGCAGAGGTCTGTTTAGACACTAATAGTAAAGTCTAGAAATAGTAATTGACAAAGAGTGGATTTCTTCCCTTCCTTTCTTTGCTTTCTCTCCTTTCCCTGAAGGGAGGTCCTTGCATAGTGTCAGGCTCTGGCAGAGAGCACCAAAAGAAGTGGGAATCGTCCTTCCCCCACAACCCTACCAGATTTGTCAGGTTCAGTCAGAAAGTAGCCTTTCTAGGAATCCCAGGTAGGAAGGGTTTTGGATACAGAGAACTAGAGACCTAAGAGGATTCAGGGAAGCTTTGGCTCGAGTTCATAAAATGAAAAAGCACCTGAATGGCTAGACAGCGACTTCGGATGACCTTAGCTGCATGTAGCACCCGAACAGATGGTCTGCAGGAGGTCACGTGGAGTCTCTGCAAACTTCACCAATCTTTGTAAGCATGAAGAAATTAGGTGACTTCCAAGAATTAGCTTAGAAAACACTGATACTACGCTCATGCTTGCCATCTGCTCGTTCATGCTCTGTCAGACTCGCCGCTGGTACAGGAACCGTCTCCCCTTTGTCTCTCTGTTCCAGACCTCCTGCGTGTGTGCTCCTCCGTGGCAGGATCTGACCTGGGAGCAAACAGCAGAAAGGATTCTGGGAGATGTAGGCCTCTCCCCTGTGATGCCATAGAAAGCCGAGAGAGAGGGAGTGGTGACATTGAATTAACAACAGACAATCTGGCCAAACGAACTCAAGGTAGGTCCAGACAAACTTATTTGGGGGAAGGTTTAGATGGGGGAATGTGAAGAGATAAGAAATATGTAAGTGGACAAAGGAAAGAAAGCCTTTGAAAAAGTTTCTCCTGAAAGGAGGGTATGTAGCAAGCAGAAAGGTGTCTCTGAGAAGGACTCTGCTCGTCCCCAGGAGGTTTGGAGGGTGGTCTTCTCAGGGGGAATTTGCCACATGGTGTGGATTAGTCCTCAGTTCAGCAGGTGCAGAGATTGGGCTTCTGATCTATAGCCACCACAAAAAACCTCAGTTCTCTCTAAAAGCCCATTCGAGACACAGAAGCAGTCATCCCACGGTAGCTTCATGATCATTCCATCAGAGCAAGACCTGGCAGCTGGTCTTGGAGAGCCCCCCCCCCCAACCCTGCCCCTGTCGCCAGCCTCCTTGACCAGTGTGGGTTTAATATCTGCATCCACACCAGCCTGCTGCTCCACAGGGCCAAGTGCACCCCTCGATTGCTCATTCCTCCACCCCGGCACTTAGCACAGCCTGGTGCATAAGAGACGCTCAACGAGTTTCCATTAACTGAATGGATATGTAATCATGGTGAGGCATGATGACGCATCTTTGATTCAGAGGACAGAACACCACACTAATGACCTGATATACTGTGTCTCTCTCCTGGCCAGTAGTATCATCATTTCATTATTTCATTAAAAATTCATCATCATTTCATTAAAACATTTCAGATTTAGTCTCTTTGTATATCTATATCTGTGTGCATATGTATATATGCACACAGATATGGATATATTGATGTGTATATGCAGTATGGGTATATAACATATCTGTATATATAATATACACAATATAATATATATCTGGATATATTATGAAGTATATCTGTATACTATATATCATCTGTATATATTATATATGCAGTTACATATAGATATGAATATATATTACATAATGTATGTATCTAATGTATAAGTATACATACCTATATAAAATACACATATCTATATATCTATACATGCATTATTATGTACTATATTATTGTTTTACATGTTTAGAGGATTTAATATCACTGGTTAAGCTATAGTAAGTATTTCAGTAAGTCTAGAAAACCCTGCCTTTTCCCATCATGGATTGGTTTAGTAAATTTGATTATTAAATGAGAAGCTCTGTTCCCTCACTGGTTAGATAGCAAATGTTTTCTTTGTTTCTGGTTTTTGTTTGTTTTTTTTTTAAGTCAGATGATTTCTCAAGGAATTGCATGTGTGGTGTGAGAGAAGGAGGGGACGCTAGCATTCCTTCGTGTTTGCTCTAGGATTCTGCAAAGATGTGTTGGTATCACTGACAGGGAAAGCTGCGCAGGAAGAAGGGCCGTTTTAAGGAATATCAAGGAAGAAGTTGGGTGTAGAGGTCTGGAGTACTGTGTTTGTATTGGCCTGAAAAGTGTAAGAATGAATTTTAGACACAGGCGTTGATTCCTCCAGTTTTCAGACAATGGCTAAACTGTACAAACCCCGTGGGTGTTCAGGACACAATGAGCTCGTTGTGGAGGAAGAAGTCGATTGGAGATCACACCCAGCCTCTGTCTGTATAACATTGACTGCATTTTTAATGACCAAGAAACAGTAAGCCAAAGAAAAGGGAAGTAAAGGTCACAGAAAGTTGTATAAGTTTCCTTAAGGATTAAAATTAGGGACAAGCAACAATTAATTCTTAATGTTGAGTTTTGGGCAGAGTTCATAAGGGATGGAGCCAGTAATCGCTGAGCCAAGGACACAGTTCCACAGGATAGAGCTGGGTTACCTGTCTGTATATTAAGTCACTCTACTCCAGGGCCTCCTCCAAGTATGACCACAAGGACTCCCTGAAGAGATGCTTGGGGGCTCTCAGGCCCTTTTAAAAGAAAGTGACAACCTGTGACTCTAGGTTCCTCATGCTTGCATCCCTCACACGGCAGAGTGCCAAAGGCACTTGAGGATTTTTGACAGGCCGCCTACCCTCTCTGAGCCTCATTATCCTCTCTGGAAAATGGGAATATTTATCTCACAAGGCTGGTATAAGGTCAAAGGGATGATATTTGTTAGCATCCTGAAGGTTATTGATCACCACTCACCTATCTACATAATTATCAGGGAGACAGAAATGATTGCAGTTTATTTGATCTGCATTAAGATTCTCCTGAGTTGAATGGAAAAGCTTACTTTATAATTTTATAAATATTATTTTCCTTTGGCAGTGTTATAATGTTTTGAATCTTCAAAGATATTCAGAAGGCTCCCAGCTCTTGGGCAGAGTATGTTCTGCCATGTTCTGGAATCCAAGCTGCCCAGCTACTCCCACTCTTGAGCCTGGAGAAAAATCTCCCTTTCCCTTCCGTTAACTAGAAGCTCATGAAGTTTGCGACTCCCTGTTTTTTCGACCTCCTTACTGTTTGTAAGCAGGCTATTCTCCCCAACATCTACTTCTCCTTCTTTCGGTAAACACCCCACCTTTTAACTCAAGTATCCATCCCATCAACTCGGCCCATATGTTTTGGGGAAAACTGAATCTCTAGGAGTAATGCCTTTGACTTCAGTCTAAGCTCCTCAGTGTATTTGCAAATCTTGTTCACATCAATTAGTTCAAATATGAGCATAAAGCTCAAGTTAGGTCAGGGAGGTGCATGAAGAGGGTTGACAAGCACTGCTGGGAAGAGTGCCTTCCTGTACTTCTAAGAAGGCTTCTGGAAGTCACAGTCTTTCTCAATGCTTGCGGACCAATGTTCCCCAGGAGTCATTAGGAGACATCTGCTGTGGATTGAATTGTGTCCCCCCAGATTTACTTGTTGAAGTCCTAACTCCCTGTACCTCAGAATATGACAGCATAGGGCTTTTTAAAAAGTAATTAAGATAAAATAAGGTTATATGGGTGGGGCCTAATTCATATGACTGGTAACCTTGTAAGAAAAGGAGATTAGGGCACAGACATTCACACACACAGAGGAAAGACCATGTGAGGACAAAGGAAGAAGACAGCCATCTACAAGCCAAGGAGAGAGGCCTCGGAAGAAACCAAACTTGCCCACACTTTCCTCCTGAAATTCCAGCCTCCAGAACTGTGAGAAAATAAATTTCTGTTGTTTAAGCCACCCACTCTGTGGTATTTATGGCAGCCCCAGCAGACTATGACAGCATCCCATAACCAAGATAAGGAACAAAGCTTAGGGGGTGAGGCCTTCTACCATATCAGAGACAGGGTCCTCAGTGACATTACTGAATTGCTAGAGCAAATCAAGCCCAAGGATATTCTGCCACTGAACTCTGCAGGACAAAAGCAAAATTGTCTCCTTTCTTACGTTATTGTTTGAACTCTCACTTATAACCAAATACACCACTCACTGTTACCTTTGGTACCTAGAACCATGCCTCATCAGCATCGGTGCTTAAGAATACTTACTGAATGACTGAAGGAAGGAATAAATAAACAGCCATGTATGGGATTGTAGACTGTTGACCTGGAAAGCCCAGTGAGGCAGCGAGCAACAGGGGAATGAGTCAACCTTCTAACTATATTCCACTGGTCATATTCCTTCTGTGAGCCAGAAGCTACATATTACCATTATGAAGGAACAGAGTTAATTCATAAAGGTGTCAGCTCTCATTAAAACACAAGCTGTTTGGTTATTAAACAACTTATCTAAAGATATAAAAATTCCCTCAATTTGTACAATTGGGAATTTCTGATTAGAAGCAAAGGATGATTACAACCAGATCACTCTAGCCTCTTAAGATCAACCAGCTAACCTCTTCATTTTTAGAAACAGAGACACAAAGACTTAGTGAAGGTAAGTGCATCTCCCAGGTCACAGAGTGTGCTAATGATGGTGTGAGGGCAGGGAACAAAAAGAAATAAAAAAAAAAAAAAAAAAAGCATTCCTAGGAGAAGAGTTCATTCTTTTTAGTTAAGTTATTCACGGAGTGAAAGGACAATACCTTCTTTTCCTGCTTAAGAGAAACTGACTCTCTTTATAAATACAGAGCTTTTCTTTTCAGAGTAGGGAACAATGATCATATTGCATAGCCATTGTAGGAATTATCTAAATGAAAAGCATGTGTATTTATTCAGATGTTAGCCAATTAGTCAACTTTTGGTGGAATGAGTGAGTCATATAGTAGAGAGATTTTTGTGGCATTAAGTAAGTAGAAAAAAGCACACAAATGTCAGGGGAAAAAAAAATCTTAACATTAAAAAAAAACTTTAGTTCAGGGAACACTGCAATTTTAAGCAGTGTGTTTGTGCTCATTTGCATTTTAGGAACACTTTGACAATATGGTATAAAAGGTGAAGGAGGAACCAACAAGACATTAGATAAGTTGCAAAAAAGGAAATACTGAGAAATTGACCTGAGATCTCAGAAATACTGAGATCATGACCTGAGTCAAAGGCAGAGGCTTAACCCACTGAGCCATGCAGGCGCCCCTTCAAGAGACTTTAAAAGTGATGAAAAGCAGAGGTAATTCTGCTAATAATGGAATCTAAATCAAATCAGTGATCAGGAAAAGCTTAAATAATCCTTCCCAATGTAAAGGAATAGGACCAAGATTTTTAATGATGAGAAAGAAAAACCACGGTTACAGACATATGGATAATTAGTGTTCCTGAACAAAAGATCAGAACAAATGGAAGATGATCAATATTCAGGCATAAACAAAATGAGCTCAGAAGTCACTTTAATCTGCAGATCAAAAGAGCTTACTTGGCAAAGAGGAGAACTGATCAAACAGCCCAATAAATAGATATAAACTGTTAAAGGTATGAAACCACAAAGAAAAAAAATCTAGAAACAAACAAACAAAAATTTGATAACCTATAAAAGAAGAAAACTCTGGTTGACTTTTGTAGCATAAAGTGCCAGGAGTCAATGGAGCAACATCTATGGAGATCTGAGTTGTGAATTCAAGATTTCTACACCCAGTTATATTGTCATTATTGTGGAGACAAGAGAAAGACTTTTTCATAAATGTCAGGTACTTGAGACACCTATCCACACACCAATCTGGAAAGGAGAAGGAATTACCACTCAGGGTAGTTCAGAGCTGTAGTTGTGAGTTGTGTAGTTGTGAGCTGTACCAAACAGAGGGATCAAGAATGAGGAAGCCTATGGTGAGTGCTGTGAAGTGTGTAAACCTGGCGATTCACAGATTTGTACCCCTGGGGATAAAAATACATTATATGTTTATAAAAAATTAAAAAAAAATAAATTAAAAAATTAAAAAAAAAAAAAAAGAATGAGGAAGCCAACTGCTGGTGAGCATGGAACAGTCCAACATAGAAATACTTGTTGATAATTATTGCAAGCATTGACATAAAGCAGAAGACAAAGGCCATAAAATATTTTTAATATAACTTTCTATTAAAATACTTGGTCTAGTGTTTGACAAATAAATGCAATAAAAATAAAATAGATGAACTTAATCTTAATATCACATAAATAAAATTTAGAGCTAAGTGGATAAATGAAACTAGAAGTATTATGTGTGTGTAACATTCAGCACACAAACCTGTATTAAAGATACACTGGTCAGGAGCCTTTAGGATCCAAATAACAAGATGTTGAAATTTATAAAATAAATACTGATTTTAAAATATTGGGAGAAAATGAGAGAAAGTATGAAAGTCTGTAACAGCACTTTTAGTCACCCATGATGTATCAAATAGGCAAGAAATACATGAAAATAGAGAATATTTGAAGACTATAATTAATAAAGGCAAATTCAAAAAAGTAAGCACAAAGTAGAGATTGAATATACAAATGGACAATGGTCAGACTATATATAAAAATAGAACTCTGACCCACAACTGCAACAACCAGCCTAGGAAACCAACATATGACCCGTAGCAACCAGAAGTCCAAACAATACCTACGGTAGTAATCCACTCCAAGTAGCCAGGACTTGATTGGTAACTGACAACTGTTCTAATTTTTGACCGTGCTTCCAACTCAGGACCAAACAGAGAAAGTCAAATCCTCACAGCTAACCAAACACAGAGGATGGCATGCTTCTGTTAGCCTGCCTTTGGCTTCCCTTGCCAGTAGCCTCCTATGGGGCTTCCCTGTTTTATATTATAAAACTTTTCCGCCCTCCTGTCCATCTCTGAGTGGCTGCCAACGGAAATGATGGTGGCAGACTCCCATGTTACAGCCAGCTCTGAATAAACAATTGTTGCTTGTTCTCATTTGGGTGGCTTTTTCTTATTCCCACAACATTAATTCTTATGTCTTCTTTTTTAGTATCCACTAAATATACTTTTTAAAAGATTTTATTTATTTATTTGACAGAGAGAGACACAGCCAGAGAGGGAACACAAGCAGGGGGAGTGGGAGAGGGAGAAGCAGGCTTCCCACTAAGCGGAGAGCAGGAGGTGGGGCTCGATGCCTGGGACCCTGGGATCATGACCTGAGACAAAGGCAGATGCTAAATGACTGAGCTACACAGGTGCCCCGTTAACTATTTTTCAAAATAAGTGACTACATGTGAGACCTCAAAGATACCCTTAATAAACTGCAAAGAGCAGGAATCGTTCCAAAAATGTTCTTTGACTGCAAGGCCATAACATTCAATATGATTTACAAAATGTTAAAGAAGGGGCACCTGGGTGGCTCAGTGGGTTAAACCTCTGTCTTGACCTCAGGTCATGATCCCAGGGTCCTGGGATCGAGCCCCACATCGGGCTCTCTGCTCAGCAGGGAGCCTGCTTCCCCCTCTCTCTCTGCCTACTTGTGATCTCTCTCTCTGTCAAATAAATAAATTAAATCTTTAAAAAAAAAACCCAGTAACATTGTATCATATATATATTTATGAATACAGAAAAAATTCATATTGCTAATGTTTTCATTATGAATGAGTATTACAAGTAATGTCATCAAGAGGGCAACACACGTCATTCCTGGCTGCCCCCTCACAAGACCAACTAGCAAGACCACAGACAAGACAAGATCATGTAGCACTTGGCTGGATCACAGGGACCAAGAAGGACTGCATTAGAAAGGTAAGAGGAGTAGCTGTATCCTGACTACATCACCCCTCACCCAGGCAGGCATGATGTCACACCAATACCTCAGTTTCTCTAGTGGGGGAAGAAAGATTACTGGAGAAATCTGCAAATCTTGACTATTGGGGATCAAGTCCAAACAGAAATCCCAAATATATTAATATCATACAATTCAATAGCCAAAAATAAATAATCCACTTAAATGATGGACATAGGACCTGAAGAGCCATTTTTTTCAAAGAAGGTATTGAGGTGGCCAATAGGTTCATGAAAAGGTATTCAACATCACTGATTATCAGGGAAACTCACACCACAATGAGATACCCCCTAACATATGTTAAAATGGCTATTATCAAAAAAAGAGAAGAGATAACAAGTGTTGGTAGGGATATGGAGAAAAGAGAATCCCTGTACACTGTTGGTGGGAATGCTAATTGGTGCAGCCACTCTGGCAAGCACTATGGAGATTCCTCAAAAAATTAAAAAGGGAGCAACTCTATGATCCAGTAATTCCACTCCTGGGTATATATTCAAAGGAAGTGAAATCTCTATCTTCAAAAGATATCTTTACCCCCACACTCATGACAGCGTTATATATAATAGCCAAGACATGGAAACAAACTATGTTCATTAACGAATGATTGGTGTATATATGTATGTAGATTTTTGAAAGTTCTTAGTGCACGCAAATTGTAACTTTTTGAGGTGCTGAATGTTAACGAAATTTATTGTGGTAATCATTCTGCAATACATACATATACTATATCATTACTTTGTCCGCCTTAAGCTTACACATATCATATATCAATTTTATATCAATGAAGTTGAAAAAAAATTTAAAAGTAAACAATTAGCAGAACTAAAATAAATAAATGAATTAAGTATGCAACTCACAAACCCAGAAAAAGACAGAAGGAAAGCAGCATAAGAAAGTTGTGGTGAGTTCCATATTTTGCCTGGGACAACTCAACACTCCTGATCTCACCTCTCTTGCTGAAACTCTCAATTTTCTCTGTTGTCAGATAATTAACAGGAGAGTTTTGAAGGTGGAGAATTCCTTAGTTCATCAGTAAATTGCTCTCCAAGAAGTGCTTTGAGATAAGTGAATTTTCTTTACTAATATGAGAAGATTTGGTCCAATCAGAAAAAGGAAGTTATCTGAATATGTGCCAAAAAATATGTTTTCTATCTTTCCTTTGTTGAACACTCAACGGGAGTTATTCTCATTAGCTCCTTCTTCTTTATTGCATTTGAATAAAACAGACAAGTCAGTCTTCAAGATGATAAATGACTAATAAATTTTAATTGGCACTTTAGCTCATAAAATATAAACAGTCATTAAATTCATCCAGAAAATTGTTAGAATGGAAGTACTAAAAATTGCAGAATGTGCCAAAATAGCAGCTTCAATATCTTCTGGTTTCCTTCCATTCTTAAGACTAATCCTATAATCAAAAATCCTAATGGAATATATAGAGAAGAATTAGTTAAGATTTTTTTGGAAGGGCTCAGAAATGTGGAGAAGTAAGTTAAAACATATGAAGACAGACACACAGATAAAGGTACTAGTATTGAAAGCCCAGAAATAACAACCCCCCCATGTATGTAGGACCCATGATAAAGAAGGCGAGAATATGCAATGGGGAACAAGCAGTCTCTTCAGTGAATGGTGCTGGGAAAACTGGACAGCTACGTGCAAAAGAATGAAACTGTCCACTATCTTATACCATATATAAAAATAAATTCAAAATAGATTAAAAACTTGAATGTAAGACCATAAAACTTTTAGAAGAAAATATAGGCAGGAAGCTCTTTGACATCAGTCTTAGCAAGATTTTTTTGGACCAGTATTCTCAGGCAGGAGTAACAAACACTAAAATAAAACAAAAATACGTCAAGCTGGAAAGCTTTTGCACAGCAAAGGAAGCCACTAACAAAACAAAGGCAACCTACTGAATGGGAGAAGATATTTGCAATTGATATATCTGATACACAGTTACTATGCAAAATATATGGCGAACTTCCACAATTTAACATCAAAAACCGACAAACGACCCAATGAGAAAATGACAGAGGACGTGAATAGACATTCTCCAAAGAAGACATCCAGATGGCCAACAGGCACATGAAAAGATGCTCAACATCACTCATCATCTGGGAACTGCAAGTCAAAACCACAGAGAGGTATCACTTCACACCTGTCAGCCTGGCTATTATCAAAAAGACAAAAAAATAAGTGTTCGTGAGGATGTAGAGAAAAGGGAACCCTTGTGCACTGTTGGTGGGGGTGCAGACTGGTACAGCCACTGTGTAGACAGTATGGAGTTTCCTCAAAAATGTCAAATAGAATTTCCATATGATCCAGGAATCCCCAGTACTGGGTATCACCCAAAGAGTATGAAAACCCTAATTTGAGAAAATATGTGCACCTCTGTGTTTTTTTACAGCATTATTTTCAGTAGCCAGATCATGGAACCAATCCAACCCAGTGTCCATTGATGGATGAATGGATAAAGATCACACACACACACACACACACACACACACACACACACACACACACGAATATTACTCAGCCATAAAAAAAAATGAACATGGGTGAACCTAGAGGGTCTTATGCTAAGTGAAAGAAATCAGGCAAAAAGATAAATACCTCAATTATTTCACTTACATGTGGAATCTAAAAAAACAAAACAACACAAAATAGAAACAGACTCATAAATACCAGAAACAAACTGTCAGTTGCCACAGTGGTGAGGAGTTGGGGGTTGGCCAAATAGGTGAAGGGGATTAAGAGGTACAAACTTCCAGTTTTAAAATAAAGAAGTCATGGGGATGTAAAATATAGCATAAGGAATATAATCAATAATGTTGTAATAACTTCGTATGGTGACAGTTGATAACCAGATGTACAGTGGGGACCATTTTGTAATGTGTAAAAATATCAAATCATTACGATGTACACCTGAAAATAATAAGATACTATATGTCACTTATACTTCAATTAAAAAAAACCACACAGATGCAAAATCAAAACACTTGCTCCATTCAAATGCTCTGGTAAACGATGTGTTCTGTGTTTTCACAAATATATGAGTGCTGCTGTAGTCATTATGGAAGAAACAGGTAAATTAGTTTTCTTCTCCAATACACTGGCTAAGGTTAAAACAAATTTTCTTTTTTAAATAAGCAAATTATACCTGAATAGTGCATAAGTATAAGAGATGAACAGAGAGAACCCCTACCCTCAACAAACTTGTTATGATTCTCTAACTCTTGCAAGCCAGCAAAGCTTTAGTTTTTGGGGACCTTTTAAAATAAGGATCAGTGTGGATCTATGCTGGTGGCATCTAGAGCTTTTGTCTCATGACATTTCCCATCATCTTTTAGTCCTGGGGGACCTAAAAGGACATCAGCTAATTTGAAAGCCAAGAAGTATCTTTCTTTAATGCAGTAAGCCCACTTCTAGAAACAATCCTAAATAAATAAATGCTCATAAGATTTAATAGTAAGGATAGTCATTGCAGGATTGCTATAACAGTCAAAACTCTGGGGGGGGGTGTAAACAGTGAACAACAGGAGTTTATCTAATTAATGGGACAATCATCCAATGAATGGGTCACTGCAGTGTGATAGGGGAGTGTGCCAAGATAAAAAGTCAGAAGACCCCGTGACCCTCTGGAGGAAGCATTCTCAAAGGAGGGGAATAGTTAGTCAAACAGATTTGTTGTTTCAATTTCTCAGTTTTCTATGGAAATTGAAGTATGGAAAACAAGATATGCCGGAGACTGCTACTCATTCTGCCTCAGGAAAAGAACTCCGGGTTTCTTCTGGCGAAAGAACCCAGGTTAGAAATAAAGAAAAACATTTCCCTGCTTTTTCTTCAGTTAGAGATGGCTAATGAAACACAAGCAAAAATTAATGGGTGGGAGTTCTAGGAATGTTAGTTAGGAGGAGGACAGATAGCTGGCATGGGCTTCTCTTGCCTTTCCTTCCCCTTCCTTCTTATTGACTAGAATTTGGGCATGATAGCAGGAGTTCTGGCAGCCATTTTGAACCAAGAGCTTTCCATACGATGAACTGACCTTGAGGATGGAAGTCCTTGAGGATGGAATATGGTTCCCCAGTGATAAGCAAACACAATAGGAGCCCTGGACTACCTGCCTCAAGAATTCTTTACATAAGGAAAAACAAGTCCTTATAAACTTAGACCACCATTATCTGGATTTTATGGATGTGCAACTGAATCTAATTTCCACTGGTTTACTCACTAAAGAAACAAAAGACCAAATAGAAATCAGAATGTTACTCAAAGAATCACTCAAAGCTACTGATCTATAAGTAGGAGGCTATTCTCAACAGGTGGGTGATGATGGAAATATTATTTAATGAAGGGTATTCATATTGCCTTGCCCAGTAATAACTGTTAGCACATATTTTTCTCCCTCAAAAAAAGCCAGGTGAAACATTTCAGAATTTGGTTTTCCAAATATTTGTGGCACTGATGATGTCAGTTGAAGCTGATGATTAAAGAATATGTTTATATGAAAATATTTGGTCATCCTTCAAAGCAACACTTGGGACCCAGAGCACACTTGAGCTAAGAACACTGTCCTGAATAAAAGGACAGAGCAGCTGAGGGTTTGCAGTGAACTTCAGGCCTTTTGGAGAACTTTTTATTCTTTTGCAAGTGACTCAAATGATTTGAAATTAATCAGTTCCTTCATTTCATTTCAGTGAATGAAACAACCATAGTGGTAGCATTGACAGCTAGTGTTTATTGAGCAATTACTATGTGCCTCACACTGTATTAAGCACTTCATTGATATTATCTCATTTACTGCTCTCCACAGCTCTGAGAAACATCCCCACTTTTTGGGTTAGGAAACTGATATTCAGACAAATTGGCTTTTCCAAAGGCTCAGAGCTAGGCCATATAATTGTTGAGATTCATACTCAAGTCTGGATAACCTGAAACACTGGCAAAACAAAATGTTCATCCAAAGAGGTGAGTTTGTGGAAAGTTTTATGTACTTGAAAGAGGGATTTTAATACAGTGGCTGATAGAATATGCCTTGAAAAGACCATAAATCTCCACTCAGAATGTTGATTAAAATGATCTAGCCCTGGGGCGCTTGGGTGGCTCAGTGGGTTAAGCCTCTGCCTTCCACTCAGGTCATGATCTCAGCGTCCTGGGATCGAGCCCCGCATCAGGCTCTCTGCTCAGCAGAGAGCAGGGAGCCTGCTTCCCCCCTCTCTCTCTGCCTGCCTCTCTGCCTGCTTGTCATCTCTGTCAAATAAATAAATAAAATTAAAAAAAAAAAGATCTAGCCCTTCCTAAACTTTAGAGCCATGACGTTTGGCTTGTCTTTATGTAAATCCATGGCCCCCAAGACCCTTCTCTTCTACAAGCTCTCAGATTTTCATTCCATACTGAGAAGGAACAAGCAAAGTGAAGTGTGAGATAAGTTTTCAGAGTATTTTCATTTTAACAGGCTTCCAAGAAATGGTTATGCTGTGACAGACATTTTAGGCAATATCAACAGGTTTGCGAGGCATTGAGATGGGACAGGAGGATTCTTGGCATCCCATCCTGCATGGGCAGTTTTGACTAGTACCAATGCTGGGGCTCATGATACAGATTAGAAATCCAGCCAGCTGGTCAACTACAAAAAATTTTTTTTAAGATTTTATTTATTTATTTGACAGACAGAGATCATAAGTAGGCGGAGAGGCAGGCAGAGAGAAGAGGAAGCAGGCTCCCCACAGAGCAGAGAGCCTGATGTGGTGCTCGATCCCAGGACTCTGGGATCATGACCTAAGTTGAAGGCAGAGGCTTAACCCACTGAGCCACCCAGGTGCCCCCAACTACAAATATTTTTAACTGAACCACAAGCCCTTTCAAAATTGTTTGAAGTGTATATTCAGCTCTTATATTCTCCTACTTCTAGTGACTCCTTGCTCTTGCTCCGTCAGTCCCCTCATTTATTAAATACATTGGCACTAGCCTCTCAAATTTGCTCCATCTAACCAGCCTCACATTGTCCTGAGGTGTTGCAGTCTGTCCCCAGACCACTCACCCACACATAAGCCCCTCAGGGAGGCCCAATCTGTAACAATTAGAAGCTCATGATTGGAAAAAAAAAAAAAAAACTGCCTTGGTTTGAATATCTGGTCTACCCCTTATTGTATGACCTAGGGCAAGGTCTGAATCTCTTCGAACCTTAATTTTCATGTCTATAAAAAGGGTAAGATTAGGGCAGGGTTAGGTCATGGGACTATTGTGAGGATTAAATAAAATAATCTACACAAAGCATTTAGCACAGAGCCTGGTATATGGTAAGCATTTAATAGAATTTAGCTTCCATTATGGCGACCCTGTTTACTAACGATTTTCCATGTGACTCTACTTTGGCTCCCTGTTACTAGAGGCACACTGAGTTACACAATCTCTGCAACATTCACCTGAGAATATCTTGGGTCTTGAACACATACTCCTTTTCCAGCTCTTTTATTTGGCAGCCATCACTAAACCCACCTTACCACTCTGCGGTGACTCTCATTCTTTGACTCTCCACCATCTTTCTTTTTTTCCCACCTGCCTGTTTTCATTTCTTTCATTAGTCATAGTCTCTTTAGTCATAGTGGTCCAACATTTGTATCATCCTCATGACAAGAAGTTCAACTTCCTTGCTTTACTGTGTTCCCATGTTACCAGCAAAACCTGGCCATGGGTTAGTATCGCAATTCTCATTCTTATACGTTGGGATTTTCACTGTAAACTACTGAAGGGCAATGGTGGCCTGAACCAAGCTAGCACCACAGAGGATGTGCTCAAGGATTTGCTGAACATCTTAGCAAGGCGTCCAAACTCTTTTTTATGGCTACCCCTCATTTCTTTCATCTAGGTCCTCCAACCCCACATGCTATGTTCTGCACTCGAATCACTTGTAATCTTCTGATGCACCTAGCTTTTTCCCTCTGTTATTACCTGAATATTTGTGTCTCACCAAAATTCATCATGTTAAAGCCCCAACTCCCAATGTGACCATATGTGCAGATAGGGCCTTTATGGAAGTGGATGATCATAAGGGTAAGGCCCTGATCTGACAGGATTAACAGCTTTATTAGGAGACACTAGAGAACTTGCTTTCTCTCTCTCCGTGTGAGGATAGAGCGAGAAGGCAGCCCTCTGCAAGGCAGGAAGAGTGATCTCACCAGAACCTGACCCCGCTGGCACACCATCTCACATTCCCAGCCTCCCGAGCTCTGGGATATAAATGTGTGTTAAGCCCCCCAGTCTGTGGTATTTTGTTATGGCGCACTGAGCAGACTAAGATATGATGCCAAGAGAAAAACACCTATAAAATTAGAGCTGTATTTATGCAAACGTCTTGGTATCACAGGGACACACTAATAATAGCAGCATCTTTATGTGAGAACAACTCATTCATGCTGAGTTTAAGCCAGCAGCCTCTGTTTTAATATCACCCTGATAGGGCCCCAGTGTCTTGTCAGTGATTTTCCCTCATATCAAGAAGCCTGAGACATACTCCTCTGATGGAAGAATTTTAATGATAAGCAGATATGAGGATGTGCTGCTCTTGACTTTTCTCCTTAATCTTAGTGGTCATCTGATAATAATGTAGACTGGGTTACATGGGTTGGGCTTGATACCATTAGGAAATTTCCTTTATATTTTCATTGCGTTATTATTGCTCCTGAGGCATATAATGTTTCAATTTTTTGGTTTTAATAGTTCAATATAATGGTCTATAATTCTCAAATTACAATAAAGGAAACTGGAGAAGAAAGTCCTAACATAACATCTTTTTTTTCTCAAGGGAATGCATTTTAAAACATTGACAAACATGCAATTTTTTTAAACCATTATAAATGATAAGCTCCCCACCCTTGCTCTCACTCTCCCCAACTACACCCAAAAAGCTTACTATTCCCATCACATGTATTTTCTAAAGATTTTATTTATTTATTTGAGAGAGAGAGAGCAAACATGTTAGGGGGAGAGAGAGGGGGAGAGGGAGAAGCCGACCCCCAGCTGGGCAGGGAGCCAGATATGGGGCGTGATACCCGGACCCTGGGATCATGACTTGAATCGAAGGCAGATGATTAACCAACTGAGCCACCCAGGTGCCCCTCCCTTCACATATTGAGAGTGGGATTCATAATATGGGGTGGGCTAGAATTTTATCATAGCAGAAACTTTCAGCATTTTGACTTTAAGATTTTATATATCAGCAGCTATAAATCAGGGGCCCTTAGGCCAAATCTGTCTTGCTTGTGTGGTTTGTTTGATCAGCATAATGTTTAACAAGAATTGAGTTTGAATGCCTGTTGGTGGGGTATGCTTCCTCTACTTGCCCTGGGGATCCATCTTCACCTGCCCTTTCCCTGGGCTCTTTCACACAGTTACTCCTGAAAGCATTTGAGTTGGCAGTTCTGCTCCGAATTGAGGTGCTGTGTTTTGAAAATAAACCTTTTTATTGACATAAACTACATAAAGTACACAAATCATAAGCATATAATTTGGTGAATTATCACAAAGGGAACACATCCATGTAATTACCATCAACAACAGCAAAAAGAACATTATTAGCACTAGAATCCTCCTGTCTTTATTTTTCTCACCTCTAAAACAAATGGGCACCGGTGCTTTAAGAAGCACCGCGAATATTTGGATTTCTGATATACATATGATATACATATATAGGTTCCTCAGCTGACTTTTGTTTTGTGTTTCCTTGTTTTATTATTTTTTTTTAAATATTTTATTTATTTATTTGACAGAGAAATCGGGAGAGCACAGCAGGCAGAGCAGCAAAGGGAGAGGGAGAAGAAGGCTCCCCACTGAGCAGGGAGCCCAATGTGGGGTTCGATCCCAGGACCCTGAGATCATGACCTGAGCCAAAATCAAGAGTTGGATGCTCAACCTACTGAGCCATCCAGGTGCCCCGAGATTGTGTTTTCCTTTTGAACATGACCCCTACCAATTTGGGCTCTACCCACCTCTGTGAGAGTTTTTATTTCACAGATCATTTTTAAACTTGAGAATATTTCACCATTCCCCCTCTAAGCGTGATGCATTCACACTGCAACTGTACTGGACATTCCCCAAATCCACATTTAAGCATCTTGATCTCTGATATTATCTTATGTCCTTATATCATGCCCACCAGTGGTATTACATATCACTTGTATTTCAAAAACAATGTCCACAACCTTAAATCTGCAAAATACTTGAGACTTCACATTTATTATTGAATAAAGGTAATTCTGGTCCATTTGCTGGGATGTATTCTTTAAGCTCATAGCATGGTGTAATATTGTACTTTCACCTCAGTGAACTGTAGAGGCTGTTGTGTAGAGGAAGGGTGGGACCCTAGAGCACCCCTTGGTAGCACTGAAAATAGCATTTTTAAGTGTGTTATATCGAGAGTTATTTTTATAATGGAATCTTATGGCTATATAAATGTGTTAAACTTGCTGAAAAAAAAAAAAAAGCTCCATATATGGGTTTTTGTATCCCTATAGAAATTACTCTCAAACTCGCTGATGCCTTTTGGACTTGATAGTATGCTATTTCTATTGGTAAAATAATTGAAAGCGAGGAGCCACAGGAATTTTGCACACAGCTTATTCTCTCCCACTTGCATAGTTACTCACCTGTGATAGCCAGCTGAGTCACAAAGAAAGTCATTCTTGACTTCCTCTTCCTCCTCCACGTAGAGAAGAGCACCATGGAGTTTCTGACAATGGTGAAAACAAACAGGACCCATAGAGTTATCAGCTGCTCAGTCTGTGAGAAACAAAGCAACACAAAACCGGTGTACCGGGGAGAACCAGGGTACTTTACAGAACACAGGCTCAGTCTTCACTACTGGAATGTCTTCCTCCTAGTCTCAAATCCTTACCTCTCAAAGCTCTACTCTTAAGAGAACAGAGACACAGTGGTCCTTATTTACACTGATGGAGGTGTAAATTGATGTAACCTTTAAAAAAGATCTATTTGGAAATATATGTCAAGGGACAAAAGAATGTACCTATATTCTTTGGCCAAGCAGTTGTTTAAGACTACAGGACAGAATTCAGGGTGTGAAAAAGAATACCACAGTAGCAAAGATGCAGATATTTATTGTAAGAATAAATTGGAAATCACTTAAAGATAACAAGATAGTTGGGGCATCTGGGTGGCTCAGTGGGTTAAAGCCTCTGCCTTCACCTCAGGTCATGATCCCAGGGTCCTGGGATTAAGCCCCACATCGGGCTTTCTGCTCAGCGAAGAGCCTGCTTCCCTTCCTCTCTCTCGCCTGTCTCTCTGCCTACTTGTGATCTCTGTCTGTCAAATAAATAAATAAAATCTTTAAAAAAGAAAAGATAACAAGATAGTTAAGTAAATAAAGCACTTCAAGTCAGTGAACTATTATGCAGCTATTAACAATAACAACCATGAAGATTATGTAGCAACATTAAGCATGCTTATACTATAACAGTAAGCGAAAAAACATGTTAAAATTGTATATTGGATATAATTATAACTCTGCAAAATTAATACAAGTAAAGAAAGACTGAAGTATACTAAAGTGCTAAGATTGGCTATTTTAGGGTAATGTGATTATGGGTTATCCTACTCTTTTTCTTTTGACAGAATTTTATAATATAGTAATACTAAAGTTTCACTGAGAAATACATAAATAGTAAACAATGGGGGAAAAAGCAAGAATGCTACTCATTTAAAATGCCAAGTCCTTTGTGAGAAGTTTTCCACAATTCCTTCAAATGGAGATTTCCCTCTGTTTAAAATCCATGGGCAAAGGCCCAGGGTGCTAGGACAGGCTGGACAAAGGAAAAAAGCAGAGCAAGGCCATGGGTGAAGAGCTTGGGATCAGGGGATCCGGAGGCAAGCTTGAAACAAAAGCCAAAACCTAGTAGCCCAAACGGTCTGGGCAGAATGCTGGTAAGAATGCACAAGTCTAATGCTGGCATGTGAAGTGCTTCTCTTACTTGGTGGAGATAAGAAGAGCCCGTTGTGATGGTAACATTTCATGTGTCAACTTAGCTAAGGGATAATGACCACTTACTTGGTCAAATAGTAGTGTAAGATGTTGCTCTGAAGGTATTTTGCAGATGTGACTAATATCTACTTTCAACTTCAGTTTAAATATACAGATAACCCTTAATAATATGGGTGGGACTCATCCAATGAGTTGGAGGCCTTAAGAGCAAAAGCTGAGGTTTCCCAGCAAGAATTCCTTGAGAAACATGGGAATCATGCCTGAATTTCCAGCTGGCTGCTCCTTTATGAATTTCAGACCTGCCAGTCCCAAAATCACTTGAGCAACTTTCTTAAAATTAATCTCTCTCTCTCTGTCTCCCTCTCTCTGTCTCTGACTCTATATTTCTACTGACTGTGTTTTCTGTGGAGAACCTTAATATACTAAGTATCTGAGACATCACAGTAGTACTTTTTCTTATATAAAATTAATTTTAAGTTATGCAATAACAGATACACGGATTCTTCTCTAAAACCTGTAACAATTCAGGGGGTCCTGGCTGGCTCAGTTGGTAGAGCATGTGACTCTTGATCTTGGGGTCATGAGTTCAAGCCCCATTTTGGGTGTAGAGATTACTTAAAACAAAAACAAAAACAAAAACAAAAAACAACCTGTAACAATGCAGATAAAGCTCAAAGCCCGGTTGCCACTACTCTCTGTCTTAATTAACTTCCTTCTCCCAGAAGGTAACTATTATTTTGATTACATTATCTTTCCAATCCTTTGAAAAAATACTTTATAGTTGGATGCCTGTATACACACACACACACACTCACACACACACACACACACACACACACACACAGGCATAGCAAATAAATAGTATTGTGTGCGCGCGATTAGCAATTTGGTATTTACTATACTCTGTATATACTGTGCGTATTGTTCTTCTCAGTCAGCCAGAGAAATGGCCAAATAAAAGGTGATACTTTCATACAGTGCAGTAAAATAGTTCAGTTAGAAGAAATGGATTAGATTTGCTAAAACAAAATATGTTGACAATATGGGGAAACTTCTAGACTGAGGGGGAGGAGAGCTGGTGAGTGCATACTGAGTCAGCTCCATTCTTGAAGCCACCATCCTCCCCAAGCACCCCTGGGCTTTCCTGGCCCTGCCAGATGTAGACCCAAACCTGGTCTGCCAGGCTCCAGGGCTTGAGCAGTTTCTCATGGTTTCTCCTCCAGTCCTATCCTTTCCAGAAGTCCAGGCTGGAGCAAGCATCTCCGTGAGCCCTGTAGTTTATAACACTGATATTCTGGTTCTCCGTCTCAGTTTTACAGAAGGGTTCCTGCGGCCCTGGGAAGAGCTCAGAGCCTTGAAACTACAGATGGTTGGAGTTGGGGGCACCGTGGTAGTGTTGGGGGGCAAGGTGTATGACTGGAGTGGTAGGACCACAGGGTTGACGACCTCCACTCCCTTGAAAGGCACAGGCGGCAGATACCTCCAGCCGCTTACTCATCTCCCATTTGGAGAAGAGTCTTTGCTCAGTGCCAGGTTCTATACTTTTTCTCTGGTCCTTTTTTGACCAGAGGGGTCACCTTCTTCTGGAAGATCCATTTCTCCAGCAGTCTAGATATGGGTGGCATTGAGAAAGCATCAAGAATGGAAACTGTGGGGCACCTGGGTGGCACAGTGGGTTAAAACCTCTGCCTTCGGCTCAGGTCATGATCCCAGGGTCCTGGGATCGAGCCCCGCATCCGGCTCTCTGCTCAGCAGGGAGCCTGCTTCCTCCTCTCTCTCTCTTCCTGCCTCTCTGCCTACTTGTGATCTCTGTCTCTCAAATAAATAAATAAAATCTTAAAAAAAAAAAAGAATGGAAACTGTTACAAAAAGGGCTGGTCTGAGGGGAATGAGGGAGTGGTTTTAATAAGAGAATTCTCTCCTTGGAGAGAGACGGACTGTTGTCAGGAACAGATAACAGCAAGGGAGGCCTTTGAAGTGCCAGAACGATGTTTCTCTTTCAGCAGCTGGTGTGTAGATGGTAGAGCATGAATAAGTGATTTGAACTTGCCTTTTAAAACTTTAGGGCAACCTGTGGACCAACATAAGGGGGCTTAGACATCTGTTAGCAGAAGGACTCACTGACACTGGGATGCTGATGGCTGATCCAGTTAGGGGCCAGTGTGGGGGAGGAGGCACTTATGTCCCCAGTATATAGTGTGCTGTCAGGGAGGGGCCCAGGGTCTTGGGAGTGTTTACAGGTCAGGAAAAGATAAGGAGCCCCTAGAGCAGGTGGTGTGGCAGATATGGGCACACAAATTCCTGTCAAGGCCTGCTGAGAATACAAATGAGAGACTGCCCAAGATTTTCTCCTCTTGCTTTCAGGAAATCTGTTCATGGGGAGAAACATTTCAATGCCTTAATGTCTTTTTTCAAATTAGAGAACACACTGTCACGTCCAGGCCACTTTTTCAGCCTGGGCAATGGTGGTGTGAGTGTTGTTTCCACACCCGTCCAGTACTGAGTTGATTTCCATTGAACTCTTTCAGTATCAGAAGAAGAAGAAAGGGAAACATTAGAATATTGGTGATGTTTCTTTGTCAGATCAGAAATCCAGATCTCCACGGTGAGCGGACAGATGGAGAAGGAGGCAGGCTACTTTGGGGATGGTGGGATGTCAGGAAGGTGGTGGATACAGGGCTGTTTCCCTTACTGAGACTGTCTCACCAGCACCACCTACGGCTCTGCTCTGCTGCCTGTGTCTCTTAGCTGGATGAAAGCAGGTGGCCGTGTCTCCTCCGTGGAGTCTGTGGCATTCAGTGACTTCCCACAGAAATCTGCCCCACCTCAGCCTCCTGTAATAAAATCTGCTGAGGTTGGCTTCGGCTTACTGCTCCTCCAGGAAGAGACTCTTACTTCAGAGGAGAGAGTAAATGAGTTTCTCTGCTCTGCCCTCAGAACGTCTTACCTACTCTATACCTGACAGAAATTCCTCCAATTTTGCAACACGTGAGGTCAAACCTCCCTATTTTCTCCTTCTGACACAGAACTTTTTTCAACTAAAATTATACCCTGAAGGCCTTCTGGATGAGAACTGGAAGGCGGAGGAGATTTAAAAATTTGAACTAGAATTTTTTTCCAGAATGTTTCTCTCCTCATGCTCTCCTTTCCTCACATAACTAACTGCCTGTGGTAAGTACGGTGAAGCCTCATTGCCAAAAAAACAACACTGAAGTGGGTAAACGGTTTGCTTTTCACATGGCACGTTGGTGCTCATGCAGCTGGCATCGAAGTGCAGAATTCCAGAAATCAAGTTTCTCTGTAATGGAGGATACCTCTGGCCTCTCACTGGTCATGGGGCAGCTGTATTCCTTGTCTTCGTGTGGCACAATTCTGACCCAGGCATCCAGTATCTTCAGAGTAGGCCTGGAGCTCAGATTGGCTCCACAGGGAGCACAGTGACAAACACTGCAAATCAAATTATCCTGGTTAGATAGATCCGTGAGTTGGAAGTCGGGCCTCAGGAGGGCTGGCATAGTTGGTGCTGGCTTGGCTGAGCCTTTTTTCTTAGAAGCTTGTGGTCACTGTGCTTTGGGCTGGTAGACCCAAGGCTCTCTGTAAACAGGTCAGAGTCTATTCTCCTTGGGACTGGATGGTATCTATCGGACAGGCTGAGCAGGTCCTGTGAAATTAGGGGCCCTGTTCCTGCTTTAGAGTTCTCTATTTGAAGACAATCTCCCCTCAGAGACTTCAGGAAATTTCCAGATGCAAGAATCTCCCCACTCCCTTCTTGCTTTCTGGAGTCTTCCTAAGAGCCATGTTTCTTTACTTGTTTATTAATTCATTCGCCATCAATTAATTGTCTATAGTATAAGGTGTTAGCAGTACATGTAGAGTATATAAATTATACTTGGCCAAGTTTAAATCCTGTTTCATTGAGTAGTACAAGGGGCATTAAGTATGCAAACACTTACTTGTAGGATCATTTATTCATAGCATTCTTACCCATGCATGCACAAACACACAGACACACACAAATCCCAGGGTAATACGAGGATTTGGAAAATTATAACAATGGGAATTGAGGAAGCAAGTTCAGACGCATTTGAGTATTACAATCAGGTGAGTGATTTGTAGAAAAGCCTGACTTGGGATCAGACTCTGCTACTCCCTAGATGTGTAATACATAGGTAAGTGGTAACATTTCTTAGTCTATTTTTTCACTTATAAATTGAAGATAAAGATAAAATCTGCTGCAGAACATTTGTGATGGATAGAAATGACAATGAAAATGCAGACTCCGAGCTCTGTGCCCAATGCATAGTATATACACAATAAAAACTGCTTTTTCTCCTTCTTCAGTTTCATGGACTATGTACAGGTTTGAGGAATGTTTTATAAGTAACTCACAGCCTTTTCAGGAAGATGTTTGAATTCACTTTGTTCATCCTACTTTCAGTTCCAGTCTGTTGGAATTTCACCCGAGTCTAACAGGCCCTCGAACCCCAGATTCCTTCACCCAGCCAGGTAGGGATGGTGTCCCAACACGGGTCTCAAACCCATTGGAGAAATATAGCTGGGAATCAAATGCCCCCTAGTGGTCACGTGGGGCAAAATTCCAGCCAGATGCTCAATACTGAGTAGAAGTAATGGGTGAGTTTGAAATTTTTCAGTGACTAAAGACTACAGCACTTTCAACTCAGTTACATGGTTGTAGGCATGACTAATTGGTTTTCAGCCTCAAAGTGATGAGGCCATGCGGTGACATCATCTCTCCGCAGTCCAGAAAATGAAGACCTGGGATTTAGAAGGATGAATTACAGCATCCCCTGGATAATGCTGGTGGTGCCACAGGGCTGGTATTTGGGGTTTCACCCCATGGGATAGGCTTTCAGGCCAAAAGGATGCCTCTGAGAGCGGGCATTAAGTCTAGGTCACCACTCCAGTGTGGCATTCCATCTTCCCCATAGAAAGTGCTTAATAAATATATCTGTTGGATGTATACACAGATATATATCTATATCTAGGGCAGCAATATATGTATATGTATATGTATCTACAGTTAAATAAATATATGTTGGGTGGATATACAGTTAATGACAAGTGAAAGGGTACTTATAAGTATCACAGAACAGGTTATCTGAAATGGGAGTTATATCAGGAAAATGCCAGACATTTAGTTGGGGGACACTATTTTTGGTGCTGGTTATGTCAGACTTGTCTGGAGACAAAAACAAGATTTATCCAAATTCAAGGAATGGTAATTCTCTTTTCCAGGGGAGTCCTGGAAACCGGAATTAAAAGTGTAAAGTATCATTAATAATTATAAGGTGAGTGGGAACTAATTTTATTAGAGTGAATCACATTAATCTAGCACCTGACTGACTTAGTTTGTCACATATAGTAGATGCTTAATAAACATTTGTTCTTGATTGATTGTCATGGACCAAACATTTGAGAAGCTTTACGTATTGCTCATGGATATCACAGACTGACCAATGAGATGGCACTGTCCTCCATTTTGTAAGTAAGAAAATAGGGCTCATGGAATACCCAGCTCATAAGCGATGTCGCTGGGATGTGAACATAGCTTTCCTGGACTGTAAAGTCCATCTCCTGCTTACTATGGTGGTTTTCTGTTCCAATTTGGGGCCAGGATTGGTGAAGTTGACTCACTTATTTTCAATTTTCATTCATTTTCCTCTGACCCAAAACCTGTCCGTAGCTGGGTTTCTGGGGCTGGGTCAGTTTCATGACTGTGTCCGGCAGAACTGAGTGTGTAAGGTCGATGCTCAGTACATGTTTGGATGGACAGACCCTGGAGCAGAGCATGGCTCCCACCCAACTGTCATCATTAATACCACACAAGAAGCAGCTGCATCATCTGTCCCAGGAATCACAGAACCTTCTGTACCACTTACATTTTCATAGCTCATTTTACGATTATTGTTATTTTTGTGATGTTGAAGATGAATCTCTCAAACACAGGAAGGAGCAAATATATCTTAGTTCCCAAGAGAGGAAATGAAATCTCAGAAAGGTTATGATTCAGCCTCAGTTCTCAAGGAGCAGCAGGAAAGAAACTCTGCTCTTCTGTCACTGAGACTCATATGCCACCTGTCATTCACAGCACGCAGGCTCTGAGGCTGCTCAAAGCTCTATTAATTTGCTTAGGTGGGCTGCAGATATCCAAAGCAAAGATCTGAAGATGTTTAATTCCACTGAGGATGAATCACCACGTAATGCAGGGAACACAGAATTGAAAGTGAGGCAAGTAGGAACAGACCACAAAGCTTTGGATTCCTGAAGGTGCCTAATTAGACCTGGGGAATGAGATCCATTGAGGGGATCTAGAAACCCCTGAGCAGCAACTACTTTTGCACAGTCGGGAACCTCTCCCTCGGGAGTTTGTCCCAACTTCTCCCTCTGTCTCACCCCACCTGCTGCTTCTGGGACACTGCCAGGGAATGGTTGGCTAGAAGGCTCGGAGGGAAGTCTGGGTTTGTTGCAGAGAACACACCTTAGCTTCTTCCCCACCACCCCCTCCTCCTAACGATGCCCCCTTTGAAAATCTGCAATTTCACCACCCTCCCAGTAACCATCTGAGATATGCCCATGCAAATACAGTTCAATCACTACCATCAAATCATCTATCTGCATTCACCTTTTCAAACAATTTTACCTAAAACTACGAGAATCCCATCTAGGATTACCCATCTAGGATTATCCCATCTAGGATTAGGATAGCCTTCATTTCTAGTAATCAGTTATCAAGTATGAAAAAAAATATATAACAAGACTTCTAAAATAATTAGTATTGCAAAAAATGAGATAATTATATACAGCTACATGTAAGTCTGAATGTTAATTTAAGTTTCAAATTTTCTATAAGGCTTTTCATACCCCTTTAACAGGGGCCCAGGGCAGGTATGTAGGTTTTAATTTCTGACTAGGGGCTGGTGGGACACACTGAGAGGGGAGTCTCCTGCTTGAACGAGAATGTGAATGGGATGGGCGGTATTGTCACAGCCTGGGTCTGTTGAGGTTGACAGCATGGTTGTGGACCAAGGCAGTCCCAAAGAGTTATGGACCAAGAGTCATTCTGTGAACTCTATGTAGTATATCTGGGGGAAAGGCATTTGCCTTGAGGGGAGACCCTTGTCATCCATCCATCTATTTCTCTCTATATATCTATCTTGGTATAGAAATGATACTCAGACCAGAAGTGGAAAACTGTCCTTGAAATCATGTTGTTGTAAATACACACATACTTGCTGCATTCTGTATAATCAAGTTCAACAAGCATTTATTGAGAATCTAGTTCTAAAGTTCCACATAGTTTGGGGATAGAAGGAAGGCTAAGACAAGGAGCTCATGGTCTGATGGTGGAGAAATAAATGTAAAAAAAAAAAAAATTACTGTGAGCTACTATAATGGAGATTTTGTAGAATTCCAAAAAGGGACATGCAGTAGAACTTTAGGAAAGACTGGCCATGGTTGGTCAAAAGGTGTACCTTGGAGAAATTAATACGTGAATTGAGTCTGAAAAAATGAATAGAAGTAGCCAAGGAAAGAGTAGGATGGCTGGCAATAATATAAGTGAAGGCAGAGGTTGAGAACTTTCAAGTTAGTGAGGAGATGGGGGCCACTCGGGAACGTTAAGTGTGGTCACAGAGCAATGAAGGGCTTAGTAATGAGAAATCAGACCTGTATCCCGAAAACCAACTATTTCAAATGGGCAAGGTCCATCTTAGGTCTCTGTTCTGAGTTAGGAGAACTTGCTACCAAGAGAAGAAAAGAATTCTCCATCTGGAACCTTCTCTAGTTACCTTCATTTCTTCAACTGTCTTTGCCCTACCACTCAACACCACCATCACAAGTGACAGAAGACCACAATTTTATCTCATTCAAATTGGGACTGCACAGGGAAATGATTCACGGCCTAACATTTATTTCTCAAGTTAGCCTCTAGGATACATTAAATAACTGCATCAGCTCTTTCTACTCTGACGAGAAAGTGTTACTTATTGGTCTGGAGTGTTTTATCATTAACTGCCATGGGTTATATTTCATTTTTAATTCCCAAAGTTAATTTCCCACTACCTAATTGTTTTCATTTCAATCAGGGTTTGGTGCATGGGACTGCCTTTGGATGGGACTGTCTGATTCAGCTTTTTGGCTTCTAGTGAATCCTTGAATTTCACCTACAGCAGAAACACCAGCGCCCCACATTCATTTCAATGTGAGTCCCTTCTTGTGATTCATTCCTGGATCACAAGAGAACCTCTAGATCAATCACAAATAGGGTGTATTGGACGTTTTGGGGCAATTAAATTCTGGAATTCCGGGGCACCTGGGTGGCTCCGAGGGTTAAGCCTCTGCCTTTAGCTTAGGTCATGGTCTCAGGGTCCTGGGATGGAAGCCCTGCATCGGGAAGCGGTGGGGGGGGGGGGGGGGGGGGGGGGGGGGGGGGGGGGCGGCGGTTGTCTCTGCTCAGCAGGGAGCCTGCCTCCCCTTCTCTCTCTGCCTGCCTCTTTACCTACTTGTGATCTCTTTCTCTCTGTCAAATAAATAAATAAAATCTTAAAAAAAATTCTGGAGTTCCATCTGAATTCCCATAATATACCAGATCACAGATACTAGAAATCATCTGAAAACTCAGTAGGCTACAAGTTCAGATAGTAATTAATGTTTGTTGAACAAATGAATGAAACTCCTGCTATGTACCAAGAGCTGAGATTAACATTTAAATTGCTATTTGAGCTCTAGACCTTTGAAATAGAAAACTAACATTTGGATAAATTAGGTCCAAATCTCTACACATAGTAGAAACTAAATAATTACTATGTAATAAAAATACCAGAAACAATTCTTCCTGATGATTGAAAATCATCATCCCCTGGAGGCTTAAAAAAATAAGCCTCCAGGGGAGGCCTGGGTAGCTCAGTCAGTTAAGCAACTGACTCTTGGTTTTGGCTCAGATCATGATCTCAAGGTGGTGGGATTGGGTCCCAAGAGGGGCTCCACACTCAACGCGGAGTCTGCTTGAGATTCTCTCTCTCTCTCTCTCTCTCCCTCTGACCCTCCCCCTGCTCACGTATGTGCACGTTCTCTCCCTCTCTCTCTCTCTTTCTCAAATAAATAAATAAATAAATAAATTCTTAAAACAAACAAACAAACAAACAAACAAAAAACCTCCAGGAATTTGTTTTATGGTCTGAAGGTACTAATAAATGGACAAAGTTTCCAAGGAATCTTTCTCCCCCGGGAGCCCACTGCAGTACAGACTCTGATACTTTCAATCTGTACTTTGCAATCCATCTGGGAGATTCACAATCAAGTAGCCAAAAGAAACCAGGAGGAGTCAAGCAAATGAAGAACAACAGAAGCAGACGTGAAGACAGAATATGGAAGAGATGAGAATGGGTAGCGGGAAGGGGCATGAGAGGTGCTCAGTACAAAGATTCCAGGTAGATCATCTTGAACTCTGGGTGACTTTATTTTCTGGGGACCGAAGTTGGGTGGTTGGCCAGATTATAAATGGCTAATTGTTTGTCTGTACCCAACTCATACAGCTGGTAGTCTGCCTTGGTTTCCAATTGTCCTTTGGTTCCCTTGCCTGCATTTCTACATTTACTCTGAGTCTTGCAAGGCTCCCCTGCCCAGGGTAGCACACTAGTCTCTCTATGTCTCATCAGTCATTCCATGGGAGCCTATCTGAGACTTAGAGAAGTAACCACCCGCCTAGCAGCAGGCATCATTCCCACCTGAGCCTCTTGGATTTTGATGGGGTTGGCCACAACACCTTGGGCCTATGCTCAGGAGCCTCAGTTACCCCAACAGGGACCAGTCCCAGAGAGACTGGTCCTCTAGGCTGGTGCCTGCCTCTGTCTAAGCCACCTTACTACTATTTTCCACTCGCCATGGGAGTCTAAACACATTTTGTGGTTCAGCCCAACCCAATGATGATAGAGAAATGATGCAAATGATTGGAAAAGTCGATTTTCAAAGAAACAGATAACTCACAGGTCACGTGCATAAGTCAAAAATCACTATCAAAATCTCGATTGGAGGCTGGAGTGGCGAAAAATTATGAGGAGAATGATATGGGAAAATGGAGAAATAAAGAAATGGGAGAGTTCACTAAATTCCTGAATCCAGCTGTGGCTCTGGAAGTGGGTAACCATAATTCTTTAAAGACCACATCCCTCTCCTTCACACCCAGGTCATTACTAGAGAGACACTGGCAGCTCCCCAGACCTTTCCATGTGTGAGCCTCAGGGGCCAGGACATTCTCTGGAACTCCTCCTCCTTCATTTTGGCGTACTCCCTCCTCCCTCTGTTTGGCATGTGTTGTTGTCACAAAGGTGTCTTGCTTTCAGATGCCTTTTAGAACCTCCCTTAAGGTTTCTCTGCAGAAAAAAAATGATGCTTTCATTTGCTCTTATGGAAATGCACTGAGCGAAAAATATGTGAAAATCTACATGGTGTATTTTATAGGATTACTTAATTATTTCTGATAATAAAAGTAATCTGTGTTCATGGTAAAAAATTTAGTTACATACTGAAAAAGAACAAAGACAAAAACGCACCTTCCAGAGAGAATGTTTCAATTTCCCATTTTGGTATATTTCGTTTCATATTTTCTGAGTATATATCAATATAGCTTATAAAACTTGGAATGTATTATATATGCAGTTTATCATGATTTTAAAAAAGCTTTAGCATTAAATGAAGAGCAATTATTATTATAAGTGCATAATATTCCTTAATATTTCATCCTGTGATTCTATCATATTTTCCTCTTCTATTGTCCAATACCTATGGAATAAAATAAGCTAACACTTAAGACCATGTCTTGGACTTTCTTCTTCTTCTTCTTTCTTTATTTTTTAAGATTTTATTTATTTGGGGACCTGGGTAGCTCAGATGGTTAAACATCTGCCTTTAGCTCAGGTATGATCATGGGGTCCTGGAATGAAGCCCCATGTTGGGCTCCTGGCTCAGTGGGGAGCCTGTTTCTCCCTCTCCCTCTGCTTTTCCCCCCACTCATTCTCTCTCTCTTTCTGTATCTCTCTCTCAAATGAATAAATAAAAAATTTTTAAAAACAAAATCTTCAAAAAAAGGATTTTATTTATTTGACAGAAAGATAGAAAGAGCACAAGCAAGGGGGAGCAGTGGCAAAGAGAGAGAGAGAGAAGCAGGCTCTCTGCTGAGCAAAGAGCCTGACATGGGGCTCGATCCCAGCACCCCGTGATCACGACATAAGCCGAAGGCAGACACTTAACTGACTGAGCCACCCAGGTGCCCATCTCATCCAGTTCTTATTCTTAAGAATTCTTTAGAATTCTTTAGTATTCTTATAATTCTGCAAGGAGAATTAACTAAATCCAAGTGCAAATACATTGTTTAGGCTTGAGTGTATATCACGAAATGGTTCTCCTGAAAAGTTAGCTTAATTGTACTGATTTACTGACAGTGTTACAGAAATGTCACATGCTTTACATATTTTTCTTGAATCTTTGCCAGTTGGATATGTCTCATTGTTAAGGTTGTATCATTCAGACCACTGGCAAAAATATTTTTATATGTTCTTTTAACTCTGCATTTAATCTAAAATTATTTTTTTTTCTTTGCTCATTTTTCCATCAAAAACATCTTTTTTTTCCTTCTAGGAGCTCATTATATACTAATGGCTTTAATCATGTTACTCTTGTCATACAATTATTATATATATCATTACTAGCTATAATATTACATATATTTAGTTTTATTGCCAATAATTTTCTTAGTTTTTGTTTTCCTTTGAATTTTAATTTTTTAATTTTTTAATTTTTTTTAATTTTTATTTTTAAACTCTGAAAGTTTTTGCTCATCTCAAAATCAGTCTGATAATTATACTTTTTTCTAGCTAGTTTATAAAAACTTATTTCCGAAATCCAACTGAAATTGATCTTACAACCTTACCTGATCTAAGAATCATCACCCAAACACCCATCCTCTACTTTTATTGCCAAAATACACATTCCTTATTATTGATTTTTGCAGTTTCTTTGTAGTATTAAGTTCATTTATATACAAGAATTTTATTTTCAGGGAAAACCATTTGTTATTATTGATCTGTCAAGTATTGTGCTAATTCTGAAATGTTTTTGCTTAATGCAGACTTATATTTATTAAAAGCTGATAGGGAAAAATCCCTTTCCTCATTAGCATTTATATTAAAATCTCTTAGTTTTTCTCACCTGTTTTTTTTATGAGTTTTGAATTATTTTGTCACAATAAAACAGTCACATTGAAGTCTTGACTAAAATGGTTTTAAACATCATAAGATAATTTGGGGAGAAGTGACATCTTCACAAAATTTGATCTTCCTATTCTGAAGCACCACGTTTTTTCATTTATTCAAATATTTTATATATTTCATTAGGAATTGATGCTATCTTAAATTTGACTAGTGCTTTCCAGTTTGTATTTTCATGATGCTTCCACAGGCCGACCAGGAGCTCTAACTTAGGTATCTAGAGACTACAGCTCTGTCCTGTCTCTACCATTTACTGGCCTGTCTGACCTTGGGAAGATCACTTTACCTTTCTGGGTCTCATCGGCCCCAAAAGGTGGTTCTGTTGGGTTATTGCACAGGTTCCGCGAGAAAAGAATACTACGTGGCATTTTCTGAGGTGCGTTCCAGGGACCATTGTCTCCATGGCATATTATTAGAGGTAACATCTTCATGTTCTATGGTCAGATAAGTTTGGGAAATCTTGATTAAGTAGAATTAAACTTTTTTTTTTTTTTTTACTGTAAGACTTCTCAGAAACTTAAATAGGCTAATACACTATATATGATGAATATAGTATGTGCTCTTTTCTACACTTTTTTGGTCATAGTTCTTTTTTACACACTCAGCAATTTACATTGTTTGAGTTCTGTGGAACATCTTTAGGGAGTTCTGTTACGGTGGAGAATGCATGTGCTTCTGAACCAGATGGCTGGGTTCGCATTTCTGGACAATCAACTATTGTGTGAACTTGGCTTCTATGCGCCTCACCTTTCTCTCTGTAAATCAAGGATGATAATGCCTGTTTCAGAGTTGCAGGAGTGGCATTCACAATTCTCCAATAGCCCCTGACTTTCCCAGGGGGAGGCTGTTATTTCTGTGTTCCATTGATGTCAGATCTGACCATGAACTTAACTTTAGCCAGTGAATTGTGAGCAGAAGTGATGTGTGTCCCTTCTAGGCAGAAGCTAAAAGAACCAGGGCAGGGTTCACCGTTTTCTGTCTGTCTCTCTGACTGTCTTCTATTCCTGATATTAAGGCAGCCTTAATATCAGCCTATGCCCCTGAGGGACTACAATAAGCAGAGGCCTCTTGTTAACTTATAATAAACACATGGCATGACAGGAAATAAACATTATACTTTCAACTTTCTGATAATAGCTGGTTATTTGTTACCGAGGCATGATTTAGGTTAACCTGAGTAATAAAGGAGTAAATAAAGTAATCGATGGAGAAGACAAAGTGCTTAGCAGTTAGCATTCAATAGATTATTCTAGGTTTTTGGGGGGAAGTAGTTTCTGTATTCTTGAATACCTTTTGCGTTTTTATACCAACCTAAGTGGAAAGCAAAACAAAACAAACCAAAAAAATATATATATCCTCAAAAGGAACGAAGTGCGTTGGAAATAAAATCAAATTTATCCTCATTTGAAAGAGTATCTTCTATTTGCATAGATTGCTATGTGTTGCCAAGGGCAATAGTCCACAGTGTTAGATGAAAGGAAGGAAACTTGCATTTGGGCCCTAACAATATTCCATTTCATTTTTTTATTAAATTATGAGTTGTGAATAATGGTCCTTGCGCAACGACTTCGGTTCAATATCTGTACGTGAATGGAATTCTAAGTGCCTCAGGGAGATCCCTGATCAGATGCGGAGTCTGGAACATTGGAGATGCAGGCTTGGGTGAATCAGGGCTCCAGCCCACAGAGGAGCTGGGCGGAATGCCTTTGGGAGCTGGAAGAAGAGGAATTAAGGGGAATCCTCTTCCCCCTTGCTGTTGCTTCTTCAAGGAACCCCAGCACTCCTCTAGACCTGTGATCTTCACTTTCTCTGCTCAGGGAGCTCTGGAGAGTAGGGGTTTGTTTAAGTTAAGCAAAATCCTCTTTAAAATGCAAACAGCGTTGGAAGGTTAAGAGGGCTGAAGGGAGAGACACTCCAGGGGAAGAATTCCTTTACTCTGAAAGGCTTTTATGCGGATACTTGGAATCTGCTTGTTGAGGAAAAAATGTTTTTAGATAGAAGGAGGACTAGGGAAAAGAGGGAGAAAAAAATTTTTTTAAAGCAGAGCATGCAAGGTCCATGATGAATGCCTGGGGAGGCAGGGATGAGAGCAGGAAGAGAAGACAGCAAAGGGAAAGAAGTACCTCTTAAGAATGTGGGAAAGCTTGACCTGGTTGTTGTTTGTGTCAAGGTTATGCTTCCTTCTTATTCCTCACCAACCACCTATTTCTATCTTGGGAGAACTGTCTCTTTCCTTCCAAAAATAGAACATAAATGGGGGAGGAATCTCTGGAAGTTTCTGCTTTACTTCCCTTCGGCAAAGGGAGAATAATCTGGGTGGGTAGAGAGTGTGGGAGGGTGGAGAATCTGGGTGGGTGGAGAATCTGGAGGGTGGTGGTGGAGAATATGGGAGAGTGGAGAATCTGAGAGAGAGGAGAGTGTGTAGATGGGTGGAGAATTTGGGAGAGTGGCAAGCTGGAGAGTAGAAAGTGTGGCAGGGGACAACCTGGGGGAATGGAATATTTGGAAGAGGGGAGAATCTGGGAAAGTGGAGAGTGAGAAAGAGTGGAGAATCTGGGTGGATAGAGAATCTGGGTGGGTAGTGTTGGAGACTGGAAAATATGGGTGGAGAATCTGGATAGTGGAGAATTGGGGAGAATGCAGAATCTGGGTGAGTGGAGAACCTTGGGTGAATGGAGAATCTGGGTGGATGGAGAATCTGGGAGGGTGGAGAATCTGGGAGGGTGGAGAATCTGAGTGGGTACAGTGCTGGAGACTGGAAAATCTGGGTGGAGAATCTGGATAGTGGAGAATTGGGGAGAATGGAGAATCTGGGTGAGTGGAGAAACTTGAATGAGTGGAGAATCTGGGTGGGTGGAGAATCTGGGAGGGTGGAGAGTGGGTGAATGGAGAATGTGAGAGAGTGGAGAATCTGGGAGTGTGGAGAGTGGAAGAATGGAGAGTGTGGGTTGGGGGAGAATCTGGGAGAGTGGACAGTGTGAGGGAGGGAGAATCTGGGTGGTAGAGAGTCTGGGAGGCTGGTCTTCAGGAGGAAGTCCATCAGCCCTCACTCACTGTTCACTAACTCTCAGCTTGAGGGGATGCTGACAGGAGATTCATGAGTAGAATTCCTCCATGACTATCTTCTTCTTTTCTTCCCCCAAATCCATTTTCCACATGAGAACTCTCTCCTTCCTTACTTCATTTCTCGGCTTCCCGGGCAGAGCTGCCTGAGGATTGCACAATATGGAATTGGTTTTAGGTTCTAGAGCCCATGCCTCACACTTTCCTTGGTTGTCTTTAAGTGTCAAGAATCACATCCTTTTACTTCAGGAAGAACAATGGAAAAATCCTCTTATTGAGCCATTATGAGAAAGTGACCTAATGTTTTGGGTAGTTTTTTAAGCTAATATTTTTAAAGTGTTTTTCACGTTTTTCATAAAATTACCTAGGTACTGTCATTATTTGAAATGTGGAGAATCATTCTGAAAAATTGAAGGTTTTTTCCTTTGGGAAAGAGTAGAGATTTTTCTTACTCAGAAACATATAATCCAGTCTGAATCAATGTTTATAAAACTCTATTCAGGGCCTCTTTAATAGCAGGATGAGAAACCTGAGCATAGCCAGCGCTGCACCACCCAAATGTAGAATAAAAGAAAATGAAATGTTTATTTGATTTTCTGTGGCGCACTTTGAAGGCCTTGGCTTCAGAACTCTAAACATGTGATTTTTGCACCTTTTAAAAAAAATCTACTAGGAAAGTGTTCAACTCAAAAATAAAAGAAAGCCCACTTAACAGGGGCTTAAACAAATAATGAGTGTTTTTGTTTTTCATATAAGAAGAAATCTGAAGGTAGGTGGCTGCTGTCTTTGACTCATCTAATTTGCCCTGGGTTTTCTCTTGTGGTCACAAAGTGGCTGCTGCAGCTCCATGCACTGTGTCAGGATTCAAGGAAGACTGAAGGGGAAAATAAAATGCCAGCCATATCTTTCTCCTTTTACTAGACAAGGAGAAATTTTATCAGAAATCTCACAGGCTTCCAATTAAGTTTCCCAAACTGAGCTACTATGAACTGCAGGGGAGAGACTAGGGCAGGGAGTATTTAGCTGGGGAAGTGAGAGGGGGTTGAGATTAGCTATGGGGTCAACCAAACAGCACTGCCCATTCAGCATCTGTTCATCTTCATCTCCTCCAGGCTCATCCAATACCTCCTTTCACATCTGTTGATGTTCTCCAAAATTTGGAAGCAACTTCTTCATTCCTCAGCTCTATTAGCTTTATATAGTTAAGATTCATGTAAATGGCTAATGGTTGATGTCTACTTGTAAAGTAGAATAAAGAGAAACCTAGGGAAACATTCATAGAGCTGTGCCCTGAATTCTTTGTCAATATTTACGCTTATCTAAGTCCATAGTAGGGTCTATTCACTCTTCAAGACTCTCTGAGGGTCTAATCAAGGCTAGCATGGTTGTTGGCACTGGAGACACAATGGTGAAACCAGATGGAGTTCTGGTCCTCGTGAAGCATAGTTTCTAGACACTATGAGATAGAGAGACAAGGCACAGATGTGTCCTATGATGTCATACAAGTCAAAGAAGACGACATTTGAGCAAACACCTGTGTAACATGGGGCCTCCATCTTTCCGTGCATTTTGATCCATATTTGCTGCTTTTGGAGGCTCATCCATCTTGAATCCTTGATTCTGTAGTAATCTTCTAAATCCATATCCCATTTCAGGTGCTCCTGGGGCTTCAGCTCTACATCCATTATGCTGTCACTTGGGGATTTATGATTTTTAAATGAAACACATTTTGTTGAAAATTAAATTCACGATATAAATGTCTAGATAATGAATTTTTTATTAAGGTATAATCTTTACAGAAGAAAACTCAGGCTTTTAGTGTACAGTTCTGTGAGTTTTGACAAATGTAGCCATCATTATACTGGAGATCTAGAACAGTTCCATCATGCACAAAGACTCCACTGTGCCCTTTGTAGTCAGGCATTGGTCCACCCCCAGCCCATGGCAACCACTGATTTGTTTTCTGTCCTTAGAGTTTTATCTTCACAATGATGTCACATAAATGAAATCATGACAGTATGTAGCATTTTGAGTCTGATTTCCTTTCACTTAGCGTAATGTTTTTGACGTGCATCATGCTGTCTTGTGTATCGGCACGTTTATTCCTTGTTATTACTAGGGGATGTTCCATTGAATGTGTGTATTACAGCTTGCTTATCTATTCTCCACCTGCAGGATGATTGGGTTGTTTCTGCTTTTTGGTATTTTCAAATGAAAGCAGTCTCACTATTGATATACAGGCTCTTGTGTAGATGTATGTTTTACTTCTCTTGGGTAAATAAATGCCCAGGAGTAGGAGTTGGGGGTTGTACAATAAATGTATGTTTAACTTTATAAGAAAAGGGCAAAATGTTTTCCAAAATGTCTACCATTTTGCCATCAGGAATGTAGGATGCTTCTAATTGCTTCCCATTATTGACAGTGCTTGACACAGTCGGTATATTTTTATTTTAGCCCTTCTAATAAGTGTGTGGTGGTATTTCATTGTAGTTTTATTCTGAATTTCCCTGACGACTAAGGAGGCTGAACATCTTTTCATGTCCTTACTTATCATCGATGTATTTTCTTTGGTGGGATGTCTGTTGAAAATTTAGCTACATTTTATTTTATTTTAACCTTCTTGAGAGAGAGGCAGAGAGAGAGAAGAGAGAGAGGGAGAAACTGTGTGAGGAGGGGTGGGAGAGGCAGCCGGAGAGAGAGAATCCTAGGCTTGGAGCTCAATACGGGGCTCTAGCTCAGGACCTGAGATCATGGCCTGAGCCAAAATCAAAAGTTAAAGGCTTAACCAACTGAGGCACCCAGGCACCCCTAAAACCTTTGCTACTTTTTTAAAATCAAGGGTTTTTTTTTTTTTTTCTGCTTATTGAGCTTTAGAAAATTTTTATATGCTCTGGATAAAATGACCTATTAGATCTATATATATTTTATAGATATTTATTCCTAGTATGCAATTAGCTTTTTTTTTTTTAAAGGTTTTATTTATTTATTTGATAGAGAGAGAGAGAGAGATCACAGTAGGCAGAGAGGCAGGCAGAGAGAGAGTGGGAAGCAGGCTCCCCTCTGAGAAGAGAGCCCGATGTGGGGCTTGATCCCAGGACCCTGGGATCATGACCTGAGCTGAAGGCAGAGGCTTTAACCCACTGAGCCACCCAGGCGCCCCTGCAATTAGCTTTTTAAAAAAAATCTCTTAATAACATCTTTTAAATTATAGAAGTTCTTAATTAGGGGCACCAGGGTGGCTCAGTGGGTTGGGCCTCTGCTTTCAGCTCAGATCATGATCTCAAGGTCCTGGAATCAAGCCCCATATTGGGCTCTCTGCTCGGCGGGGAGCCTGCTTCTCCCTGTCTCTCTGCCTGCCTCTCTGCCTACTTGAGATCTCTCTCTCTCTGTGTCAAATAAATAAATAAAATCTTAAAAAAAAAGTTCTTAATTACAAAATAGTCCAGTTTATCAAATTTTTCTTTAATGGATTTTATTTTAGTTTTGTATGCAAGAAATCTTTGCCTAATCCAAGCTCACAAAAGTTTTCTCCTAGATTTTCTTTTAAGTGTTTTATTTTCGGTTTTACACTTAGGTATATGATCCATTTGGGGTTAAGTTTTATAGGGTGTAAGGTTTGGGTAGGGGTTCACTTCTTACATGTAGCTATCTATTTGTTCCAGCACTATTTTTGCTTCCTTCGTTCAATTTCTGTTTTACCTTTGTCAAAAATTAATTGACTATATATGTGTGGGCCTGTTTCTTTTCCGTTTCTGTATGTTTAGCGTTCCCTCAATACCTTACTGTAACATTACAGTAAATCTGTAAGTCAGGTAACATGAATGAGTACTCTGACTTTATTCTTTTTCAGAATTATTATGGCTATTCAATTTCCTTTGCCTTTTCATCTCATGTCATCTTCCTTCTCTGCCTAAGCTAACCCTCTCTGATTCCCTGAAACCTGTATGTGACCTGACATATGAGCTTTCTTTCCACTCTCAGACAAGACAATCCTTGCCTGAGCACCAACACCTCTCCTTCAGGCATCAGAACTGACTCTCCTTTCCCAGGGTCCCCACCCTGCAACCCTGCAGCCTGATCAACCTCTCTAAAATCAGTTTTCACTGTTAACATTTTTGTTAATGAAACTTTAAAGATCTTCTTGCCTATAAGAAAAAAATCCATATTGTTTAGTCTAATGATTCCCTTGGGTCTTTTTTTTTTTTTTTAACCTAACTCCATTTTTTTTTTAAAGATTTTATTTATTTGAGAGAGATAGTGAACGTGTGCCTGAGTGTGGGAGGGGCAGAGGGAGAGAGAGAACAGACTCCCCGCTAGGCACAGAGGACGATGCTTGCTCCATCTCAGGATCATGACCTGAGCCCGAACCAAGAGTCAGACACATAACCAACTGAGCCACCCAGGCACCCTTCTTCCCTTTTCTAAGTGACTATATCCTTTTCCCTTATAATTATTGACTAAATGTCTGGTTTCCCATTAAACAGAGCCGTCTGAAGTCAATGTACCTCTTTCTTCCATCTCTGATCCCGCAGTGCCTAAGGTAATACCTGGTCAAGCCAATCTGTGATTCTCAACATGATAGGGTAAAAGAGTACGTAACATATGGGGAGGGAAAGAATAAAATTTAAAAAATTGTATTCTGCATTATTACAATTACACCTTTGACTTATTCCTAGACATGATATTTGTATTTTAAAATTTAAATTGAGTGAAAAATATTTATGTTTACCTATAGGTATTAAGAATTGAAAAGGCTGAAGCCACTTTAGTAATATTTTTTAATTAAAGCTTTAGTTTTCCAGCCCATCCAGACAGTGATGCATCCTTCTTGGTTTCCTAGTACCTAGTATAAGGTCTTCTCCTGAGAAGCAGCTATAGTCTCACTGTTCACAGGACAGACACATTTTCTGCTTGCAGTGTCCAGAGGCAGCAGACAGGAATCGTGTGGCTGCTTGATTGAGATTCTAGTAGACAGGGCTGAATCATTCAGCCCATTGCATTAGGTTCTATTGTCCACAGATGGTGCCCTTTGCCCTCTGTATCTTGCAGAAGATTTCTCTAGCTGAACTTCTATAATCAGGTGTCAGAACACATAAAAGGAGTGCAGGTACGTGAATGTTAACATTGTGCCCTTTCCTAATACCTGCCTGATGTCTTGGGGTTCAGAGGTGAATGGTTTCCAGGCCTCAGATGTGGAACCAGAACTAGCAGCCTAGAAAGGAGTATCGTCAGACCTTGGCTGTTGTTTGCTTCAGGTCTAAAGATCTCTTTACACACCCTCCCCTGTTCTATGGCCTTGCTGTGGTGTTAGGAATTCCCCCAAACCATGGTACCTTTAAAATTCAATCCCAATGGCTTGTAGAATAAGGATTAAGATTCCATCCACTCAGGGCGCCTGGGTGGCTCAGTGGGTTAAAGCCTCTGCCTTCAGCTCAGGTCATGATCCCAGAGTCCTGGGATTGAGCCCCTGCATTGGGCTCTCTGCTCATCAGGAAGCCTGCTTCCTCCTCTCTCTCTGCCTGCCTCTCTGCCTATTTGTGATCTCTGTCAAATAAATAAATAAAATCTTAAAAAAAAAAGATTCCATCCACTCGAATATGTTCACATTAATTTATTGAGACCTTAGGAATAAACTTATGACACAGATATGCTTGATATGCTCTTTCATTAAACAAAATATTTTTGACCCTTTATCTGCTCTGTGTCAGACACTATGCTAGGGAAGTGGGATCTAGAGTTACCTTTCCATGATTGAAGTCGACTGTGTGTGTGTGTATGTGTGTGTGTGTGTTCATGTGTGTATGTTATATAACATATTGGGGTTATGAACATATTTAGGCCAGGCTGAAGACTTTGGGTTTCAGCCTGTAGAAGGTGAAAATCAAGCCAAACTTTAAAGCAGTACACTATGTTCCCCACACTGGGGATGTTCATTCAGTGAAGCTACATTTCCCATGCTCATGACCTAATTAATTCTTGCCAATGGAATCGAGTCAAGTCATATATCAGTTCAAGCCAAAGCAGATAAGACAAGGCCAAAGCCTGCTCCTTTTGAAACCATTTTGTTCTAGAAAGCAGAGTCACAAGTTGACCTGCTTGCAACTGGGATGTGTGAGAGAAATATACTTCTGATATGTCAAACCACCAATATTCAGAGTCTGGTTTTTACTGTTGTGGAACCCACCCTATCCTGACTAAAATCAGCAGTAGAATCTTACTTCTTTTTTCTTCTTTCTATTTCATTGGGAAGTTCACACCTTTAACTTTTCTCAGATTTCATGTTCACATCTAGTTAAAAAAATATGATATTTTAAACCCTCCTAGAGGGTCAAATGAAATCATGTGAAATTATGCTATTGACTATAAAGTGCTGACAAGTGTAAGAGATCTATCATTTTTAGGCAGCCAGCAATATTGCCTAAATTAGGAGGGAAAAAAAAAGAACACTGATGATTCCTTCTTAATGATTTCATCATGAGTGTGCGTGCTTTTGCTATCTTGTGGCCCAGACTTTTTCGCCCCAGTAAAAGCCCATCCTTTCTTCCACTGGATAGGGCATAATTTCCCATCATTGTAAATAGCCCTTCTTGCAGTGGGTCATTAAGCTTGCATAGATAGAAATTAGACATTATATCAAGATGATAAAGTAAGAAATGGAATCTTCTTTAAATATCTTACTCTACGGTTTTCATGGTCTAATTGAAAGAAAAGAAACAGCTTGATTCACCACCACTATGTAAGGACTTAATGTATATTAAAACTCTCCCAAAGAGCTTCAAATGCAGCGATGTCTTTTAGAATATTCAGAAGTATGAATAATGGTGGTTCCTCATCTCTCAAAAAGTGAAACAGTTAGTTCCTGGGGATCTAACAACTAATGATTATTGAACACTGTAGACCAATCACCATTCTTAAAGATTTCACAAGAATTCCGTCACTTAACTTGTCACAACAATGCTCAGAAGGACATTTAATTATTAGTATTATTTCTTGGACATGGACACCATGGCAGAGGTAGAAGGGAATTGCTCAAAGTCACACAGTTAGGTAGTGTGGCCCTGGGAGCTGACCCCAACAATCTGGCTATAGATGCCGTGCCTCACTAAAATGATGGGGAAGATCTGAGGGTCCGAGTTTACCTAGGAATGACCAAACTATTTCTGCTATCAGGTGAACTGAGAGGTCCAGAGAAAAGCTAAGTTCAGTTATGGAACAATGATCTGACATGTCTTTTCTTTCTTTTTAAATTTTTTTTCCATTTTATTTTATTTCTTTTTAGTGTTTCAAAATTCATTGTTTATGCACCACACCCAGTGCTCCATGCCATACATGCTCTCATAATACCCACCACCAGGCTCACTCAACCCCTCCACCCCCTCCCCCTCCAAAACCCTCAGTTTGTTTCTCAGAGTCCACAGTCTCTCATGGTTTGTCTCCCCCTCCGACTTCCCCAACTCACTACTCCTTTCCATCTCCCAGTGTCCTCCATGTTATTCTTTATGCTCCATAAGTAAGTGAAACCATATGATAATTGACTCTTTGTGCTTGACTTATTTCACTCAGCATAATCTCTTCCAGTCCTGTCCATGTTGATACAAAAGTTGGGTATTCATGCTCACAGATAGGAAGAATAAACATTGTCAAAATATTTATTGCCTAGAGCAATCTATGCTTTCAATGTTGTTCGGATCAAAATTCACCAGTGTTTTTCAAAGAGCTGGAACAAACAATCCTAAAATTTGTATGGAACCAAAAGAGACCCCGAATTGCTAAAAAAATGTTGAAAAAGAAAAACAAAACTGGGGGCATCACGTTGCCTGATTTCAAGCTTTACTACAAAGCTGTGATCACCAAGACAGCATGGTACTGGCACAAAAACAGACACATAGATGAGTGGAAGAGTAGAGAACCCAGATATGGACCCTCAACTCTATGGTCAAACAATCTTCGACAAAGAAGGAAAAAATATCCAGTGGAAAAAAGACAGTCTCTTTAATTAATGGTGCTGGGAAAAGTGGACAGTTATGTGTAGAAGAATGAAACTTGACCATTCTCTTACACCATACACAAAGATAAAACTCGAAATGGATAAAAGACCTCAATGTGAGGCAGGAATGTATCAAAATCCTAGAGAAGAATATAGGCAGTAACTTCTTTGACATGGGCCACAACAACTTCTTTCAAGACATGTCTTCAAAGGCAAAAGAAACAAAAGTGAAAATGAAATTGGGGGACTTTATCAAGATCAAAAGCTTCTGCACAGCAAAGGAAACAGTCAACAAAACAAAGAGGCAACCCGTGGAATGGGAGAAGATATTCGCAAATGACACTATAGACAAAGGGCCGATATCCAAGATCTATAAAGAATTCCTCAAACTCAACACACACAAAACAGATAATCACATCAAAAAATGGGCAGAAGACATGAACAGACACTTCTCCAAAGAAGACATACAAATGGCTAACAGACACATGAAAAAAGGTTCATTATCATTAGTCATCAGGGAGATTCAAATCAAAACCACATTGAGATACCACCTTACATCAGTTAGAATGGCCAAAATTAACAAGGACAGGAAACAAGCATTGGAGAGGACGTGGAGAAAGGGGAACCCTCTTACACTGTTGGTGGGAATATAAGTTGGTGCAGCCATTTTGGAAAACAGTGTGGCGATTCCTTAAGAAATTAAAAATAGAGCTACCCTATGACCCTGCAATTGCACTACTGGGTATTTACCCCAAAGATATAGATGTAGTGAAAAGAAGTACCATATGTACCCCAATGTTCATAGCAGCAATGGCCACATCGCCAACTGTGGAAAGAGCTGAGATGCCCTTCAACGGACGAATGGATAAGGAAGATGTGGTCCATATATACTATGGAGTATTATGCCTCCATCAGAAAGGATGAATACCCAACTTTTGTATCAACATGGACGGGACTGGAAGAGATTTTGCTGAGTGAAATAAGTCAAGCAGAGAGAGTCAATTATCATATGGTTTTGCTTATTTGTGGAGCATAAGGAATGACACAGAGGACATGGGGAGACGGAGAGAAGAAGGGAGTTGGGGGAAATTGGAGGGGGAGATGAACCATGAGAGACTATGGACTCTGAGGAACTAACTGAGGGTTTTGGAGGGGAGGGGGGTGGGGGGGATGGGTGGTCCTGGTGCGGGTATTAAGGAGGGCACGTATTGCATGGAGCACTGGGTGTGGTGCATAAACAATGAATTCTGGGACACTGAAAAGAAAAAAAAAAAAAAAAAAAGAAAGGCTGCAAGGAGGGTATCTTAACAGCCTTGAAAAGAAATGGCTTTTTCCCTGGCAAGAGGAGTGTCTTTTGAGCAACCAGAGCAGAGAGCTTGGAATAATAAGTTTGGAAGAACACAGTGCAGCCAGTTTCCCCTTGATAAAGAAAGGCCGAGGGAGCTGGCACAGAGGATGGTGCAGCAGTGGGACAGAAGGCGAGGAAGCCTAGACACTGATGAGAGGGTATTGTGTTGGCTCCTCCAAAGGCCTGCACCAAAAAAGGAAGACAGAACACCCACTGAGTCTGAAAGCAGAGTATTAAAAGGGGACTGAAGTCCACTTACTGTGCAGGAAAGAGGGAATGGTAGTCCCTGGGGGTTTCCCAGGCAATTGTGAGGTGGGAGTTTTACAGATACGATCTCCATGTGGGTAGAGAGGGGGGCGGAGACAACACCTCTTTCTCACAGCCCAGAGCTGGGAGGGAGGCAGTTGAACTTTTCATTCCCAGTAAGGAAACAAAAATTTAGCCAGGATTGAGATAAGAAAAGAGGGGTGTGAACACCCGTGTGGCTGCAAGAAATTTGACAAAAGTACTCTACCTCAGAAGGCAGTGTGGTCCTGACCTGGGCCAGATGGGGATCCAGACAAGGGTCTGGAACAAGGATAACCCCTTCTGAAGGCCAGACAACACTTTTCTAGCTGACACCAACTTGCCCAGATCTCTCCCCAAGTTGGACCCCCTCCCTTACCCCCCATCACACACATGTGAATGCACTAGAGACACCATTCCTAGAGCTTAGATACCTTCCTTGAGTCAGAAAATGGGAAAACCCTTCATAGGCTGAAAAACTAATTCTGAGTTCACTTGGAATTAACTAAGATTATGTTTCCTGCCCTGAGATGTATTAGTAATGCAAAGAGAAATTTAGTTGAGCAAGTTTCCCTTTCTCAAAAACCAGAGTACATAGCTCGAGAATTGACCGATGTCCCTGTAGAGCCAACCAGCAACATTTGTGCCTTTCTCAATGACACAAAGTAAAATTGGACATGATAGAACTTACCCAGTGAGGGAATAGAAATTGGAGTGCTAGGTCTGCACAGCAGGAACAGGTAGTAAATAACAGACCTTTAATAATTATTTAACCGAGCAAAACTAGTAGTCATTTCCTTATGAACAACCACATATTCAACTGCATGAATGTACTGAAAATGAACATACTTAGTGAAACTACACAGAAGGCATAAACAAAGGCATGATGTGAATGCTATGTCCTCTTTGTAATGGGCAGGAGATATCATGAGGAGGTCAGGGACTCAGGGCTCCTGGATTCCGGGAAGGGCATCATTGATACTATCCTGGGGTCCAAAATAGGAAGGAGACAGACAGGCCCATAAAAGGTGGGATGGGACAAGAGGAGAGTTCAGAAAAGTGGGCAAAGAGGAACTGAAATGACAGTTGCTGGAGGTGAAAATATTGGTACTCAGTAAGTAGATCAAGTTGTTAGAAATGAGTTGTCAACCAAAATATACTGAAAACAAGAAGTCTACATAAGCTTTTTCAATTGAGCTCTTGCTAAAGCCTCCCGTGAGATAAGTGGGACAGGAATCGAACAAGAATTTGCTTTTGTTATATTAAAGGATGAAAGGTGTGTTAAGAAAATTAACAGACAGTAGGCAGGAGACTGCACTAACAAAGGGAAAAAAACTGTGTCCTATCACCCTCAAGCACTTAGAAGCAACCATTTACATATAAACAATAGTTAGACTAATCGCATATCATTTGTAGCTTTCCACTGAAGGAGATTCAATAAAAGATCATCATTAGGTAATATTTAGCAATCTTGGTTCAAGTTTCTTCCCTCACCTGAGAGTAATAAAAATGAGTTCATTTGCATTATTTTATAATTTCACCAATTTACTAATTCAGACAGGGTTCTCTCCTAGTTACTTTGAATTAATTTTCTCATCATTAAGAATTAGAGATACAGGAAACTCTGCTAGCACATTCACGGGCAAAATGAAAGGCTAAAATTAAGTTTCACCTTTGTCTTCCACTTGGACAGGTTTGTAGTCACATCCTCTATTGACTTTCTGATTAGCCAGGTCCCATCCTCCTTGGGAATTTCTGGTAGAATTTGGTGCTGGGGCTAGGAATTGAGGAAGTAAACTGGATCGGGAAATTGAAATTGGAATCTATGAAGGAAACCAGGGCTTGAGCTGGGAACCTTGAACCCAGAACCATATAGGTTTGATCACGTGAAACTCACGATAGAAGAAGGGGGTGGTGAACTCACTGCTGACCTTCCTGCCTATATCCGAGGACATACTTAGATAGCAGAGTAGGTCAGAGCAGTGGGAAGTGAGGACAAGAAATTGGGGGTAGAAACGGGAGGAGGAAAAGACTCTAAGCCTGTCAAAGAGAAAGTTGCCCAGATATAGACAGGGATGTCTTGTCTCCTGCCAAGAGAGCTTTGGGGTTCAGAGGAGAACTCAAGTGCTATGTAGGAAATACCATCAGAAGCCCAGGCATGCAGACTGCACAAGACCACTGACACTACTAAGGCTACAGCATGGTGGGTACGGATTCCTAGGGCTAAATCAGGTACTAGGTACTAGTCTACGGCACCACAACTAATTCTATAACCCACCCACTAGACCCATAACTTACCTTTGTCGCATTGGCTTTGAAATGGGATAAGGATGATTTGAATGTTCATGCCGAGAAGGACCTTGCTGGCAAGTACAGTGGGTGGAGAGACAGGCAGGGGCTACCCTGTGGAGTCATGGTTAACAAGAGCCCCACCTCTGTTACTGAGAAAGCAAGATTTCTGCGAAAACATGGGCAGTTGATAGCAACAGAGCACCACACTTCATTAATGTAGTAAATGCTTATTGAGTATGCCCAGCATGGTGCTGGTTTCTGGAGCGAATAGGAAACAAAAATCACTCGAGGAGCTTAATGGCTATTATACATCTCCTGGACACATATTGAAATAGCAGTTGAAGACAGCTGGATTAAGTGGCAAGAAGCCAGGTACACTCAAAGGAGAGGTGAGTCAAGGGGGGCTTCATGGAGAAGCAATTCAAGAGAAGACTTCAGAGGGGGTGGAATTTAGACCAACGCAGATGCAGGTGCAAGGCAATTCCAGATGGAGAGATGTAGCATTGTGTCTAAGAAGGAAATGCGACACATCACAGAAGTCATTTTGAAAGATTCCTAGCACCAAGAAAGCCCAAAGCAAATGAGACGTTAGGCTATTGTTCTTGCTATTAGTTCTGCTACTTTTACTGCTGATACCATTTTTATTTTTATGATATTTTACTGCTTTTGGTAAAGAACGGGGATTAAAAGGACACGTTTGGGACATAGTAAAGAGCAGTTTGGACTTTCTTCTTGAGTGGTATGTGCAATAAAAGGCTCACTATGAACAAGAGTTTGTATCAGAATTGTTTCTGGACCCACAGTATAACAGAACTGCCCTTTTCCAAGAGCACCATGGGAAAAAGTTACCCTGAAACTTTTTTTTCTTTTTAAAGATTTTATTTATTTACTTGACAGAGAGAGAGAGAGATCACAAGTAGGCAGAGAGGCAAACAGGGGAGGGGGGAAGCAGGCTCCCTGCTGAACAGGAAGCCCGATGCAGGGCTCAATCCCAGGACCCTGAGATCATGACCTGAGCCGAAGGCAGAGGCTTTAACCCACTGAGCCACCCAGGTGTCCTCTACCCTGAAACTTTTAAGCTCAGTGTCCACAAACAGCACGGGCCACCTTGTAACTACAAATCAGTGTGTTTTAGTAATGATTGCATGGGCCAAAAAATGAAATAGAACATCCTAAGCTCCTGAACAAACTATCCCTCTCTTTTATCTTCTTTTCTTGTCTAATTGTTTGAGGGCAAACATGAATAGGAATGAGATTTAAAAAATGATGTGATTCCCTTTAGTGCCTAGAGATGATGATGCTAAGACAGCGTGTAAACACTAGTAGAGAACCAGCCGGGATCTGTTTTTCTGAACACTCAAAATACCCTTAGGAGCTGTATTCAAAAAAGGGCAAATCAGATTTCAGCGGAGAGTGATTATTGCCTGAGTCTCAGAACAGCTGCCTTACTGCTGATCAGTATCCCTTTGCAATGGCCATTCTCTCTTCATTCTGGTTGCTATCCGGTTTTATAACTATCAAGACACTGCAGAGGTAGGGTCCCTGAGAAGGAATGGTGTGTTTCCTGGGTGCACAAAGCCTGCTTCTCCAAGACAGACTCTTCTGGATCTGTGAGCTGATTCCGTAGAGACGATGTACTCAGTCAAAGGTAAATGGCAACAAACTCTGATTTCAGTGTCTATTTTCTGTCGCAGAGCTGGGCAGCGGGGCTGTGTGTGTGCATGCGTCAGGGGGTGGTTCTGAGGGGCTGGGTCCCATAGAGCCAGCCTAAGTGACTTGTTTGGGCTTTGCTCTGCTATTTTGTCTCTTGGCTTTTGTGGAAGGCTAGGCTGCCTCCCAGGATTGCTCCCCACTGAAAGTTTCATTTTGAGTGTTTGCAAAGAAGCAAAGCTCCAGGAGAGAGATAGATGTTATAGTAATTCTACTTTGTGGAGTAAAAACCAAATCACTTCAAGAACACCCAGAGGATCAAACAAACAAACAAACATGGCTAGAATTTTTCTTGAAATATTTTCCTTTCTGGTATAAAAGACCAGTTTGAGACCTGGGAATTATTGCCACGACTTCAGGCACCTCCAGGCAGCATGTGAAATTTCCTGACATGTCTGCATTTTGATGCAAGAGGCAGAGAACTTGTTTTCCAGATGCCTGGCTTGTTTCTGACTATACAGTCTTATAGAAGAGGAAACAGTATTAACCTAATAAGGATCATTTCACAGTGTGGCCTCTGAATGCTTTGAAGGTGAAATTCACCAAAGTCTGATTTACTTATCTGTTCCAGGAGACAACTTGTTGCAAATTGTGGCACCACAAACTACAGTCACAGAATCTATTACTCCCTGATGTTCAAAGCCAGGATCAAAAAACAAGTGTGGTCTTTCCTTCCTTACTGCTATGTTTCTCCTTGCGCCAGACACTGTCCTGGGGGATGGGGGCTCTCCACACTTCTGATGTTCCTAGCAAAACACTCACAGCAATAATCCTTACAAGAAACAGACAACATTTCAAGCACTACTATAGAATTAATTAGAAGTGCTTATACCTAAGGAAATGGGCGGGGGGGGGAATCATCCACTCTACAGTCTCTTGGTTAACATAAATGCCACTCAAGATTCACACATTTTCAGCAGCAGAACAAAAAGACCAGTATTCATAAGAAACTACAGTTTAGGTCCTGGCACAGTATGAAAAACTCCTTGATTTAGCTAATCGGGTTTTTTTTTTCCCCTTTTTCTTTTACTCTTTTAGTTAAAGAAAAACAAACTATACCCATTCACGGTATTGGCAACGATAGTTTAACTGGATCTCTTAAATTCCACTTGTCTCATTATTGAAAATCCTTTTCAGAGTGGAAAGCAGGGAGCGTACCTTAAAGGAGTAGTAGAAAGAGCCCCACTCCTCGGCTTCCACCACTTCCGTGAAAGTTACCGTTTCGGTGCAGAAAACTGGGGAAGCATCTAGGGTCTGCGTGGTTCCGCTGGAGTCACTGGAGTCGGGGCTGCCCTCTGTGAGGTTGGCTGGCATGCCTCAGGTGAACTTGAGCCTGGCTGTCCCGGTGCCTGCAGCCCAGGAAGGGTCCAGCTGCCCTCTGAGCGCCAGACAGCAGCTACAGCTCTGCACCTGCTCTGCCTCCCAAGGCTTCTGGCAGAAGTTCAGCTGAGCAAAGGCACGGAGCCTTCCCGGAGCCCACCTCCCTGAGGAGCTCTGCTGGAAGCCTGCGAGGATCCACATGCTGCTCTCTGCTCAGCAGTTACCATCCAGTAGCCGGCACAGCCTCCTCATCCCACGTCCCGCTCAGGGCGGGGACCTCACGCAGAGCAGGTGGGAGCCCCCTGACCTCTCGCCCCCACAGCAATCCACGTGGCTCCCGAGACGGGCCTTCCTGCCCAGCTATGCCTTCCCTAACTTCCAGAATGGACCTCCCTTCTGCTCCAGCTTCAACAATACAGGAACTTGGACTCAACGGCCAACTGATTAATTCAGGTCATGTTGGCTCTTCCGACATCAAATCATAATTGTGCATTTGCTCTGGCTGAGCTTGCTTTCTGACTTACAATACTCACCTAACCATTTACTCAGTAGCCTGTGCATTATTTCAGTAAACACGGGGAAAGAACCTATTTGTATTTCATACCATGGTTTACTCTAGGTGTTCGCAGGGCACTTCTCAGAAAAGCCTGGGGTCTGTGTTTGTCTGTAAGCTATGACCCCTGTTGAGGGGACTGAGACTGGGACCCGGTAAATACTTTGATCACCTTGATGTTCTTTCATTTGACATCCAAGCAACTCAGTGAGGTAGGCAGCCATTGTATCTTTATGTTCTCCTTATACCCTAGCAAAGACTGGCTTTCAGAGCTGAAATGACTGGCCCAGGGTCCCACAACCGGTGATGGAAATGAGGTAATAACTCAGCTCTTCAGAAATTCCTAGACAGCGGTGCTTGGACACTACCATATACTGATTTGCAACATATTTCAAATGCCAGCTGAGGCATGCAGTTAACACAGTAGGGGTAGACAGCCAGGTGTAAAACAACAGAACTAAGCTGCTTGTATTGCAACCAGGCATTAACTATCTGACTATTTACATGGAAAACGCTCCAGACGTGGGTAGCCATTGGTCCATGACACCTGGTAGAAGGAGTAGCAGGTTAGTGATGATCATGAAAAAACCATAGCTGGGAAGGAAGTAAGTGGGAAAGCTTTAGCATTATCTGCCCAGCCCAGAAGTACATAGAATGCTATAGATGAGAAGGTATTAAGTCTACACCGAAGGGGCAACAAATGTCCTTGGTCTGACCTTCTGAGCTCAGGGAGGTCATAAAAGCTTCTGCCTAACTGTCAATCTTACCTTTTAGAAACTAACTAATGAGCTGCTGAAACAGAAGAAGAAACATTTGAGGAAGATGCCTGCACACAAGACTCAGAAAGTACCAGAAAGGGTGCCTGGGTAGCTCAGTGGATTAACTGTCTGCCTTCGGCTCAGGTCATGATCCCAGGGTCCTGGGATCAAGACCCACATGGGGCTCCCTGCTCTGCAGGGAGTCTGCTTTTCTCTTTCTTTCTCTCTCTCTCTGCCTGCCTCTCTGCCTGCTTGTGATCTTTCTCTGTCAAATAAATAAATAAAATCTTTTTTTAAAAAGGTGCCAGAAAGTGCCTCCACCTCATTATAATGTTAAATACTCCTTGGAATATTTATCCCACCTCCTAAAAAAAGGAGCCTGTTTTTTTTTGTTGTTGTTCAGGGAGACACGACTTTAGAAATTATTCTCTGTGATTTCCTTGTTTGTAGAAATAAGTTGAGTTTGTGAGACAATGCCTCCTGGTGTTATCTCTGTCTGTGGTATGTCAAGGAGCAGATCCACTTTGGTCCAGTAACAAGGGGCAGCAAATAGGAAGGAGCTGGCCAGAAAATTGGGTAAGCCAGGGATTGCAAGGGAAGAGTCAAAACAGGACAACAGATAGCAAAATGAGCAAAGGAAATTCTGACTGGCAGATAAACATGAAAAGATGCCCAACCATGTTAAAAAATTAAGGAAAAGCAACTTAAAACAATACGACAAAATTTTTTCTATTGGCATAGGCAAAAGTAAGGTCTGACTACCCCGAGTATTGACAAGGATGTGAAGAAATGGGTGTATTTTTTTCACTTCTTTGGGAGTTAGCTGACACAGTCACACTGAAGAGCAATTTGGCAGTATCCAGTAAAGTTAGAATTACATAGCCTATGATGCATCATTCCATTTCTTAATGCTGGTAATTTTCTATCTCTAACTGGGTTACTTATGTGTATTTAATTTAGGGAAGTTCATTTCACTGCAACATAAAATGTATGTACTTTTTCATAAGTATGTTTTACTTCAATAAAAAATTTTAAAAATCTGTGAGAAATTTCTGGGAAAGAGCAGAAGCTGGTTAAGTCATAATATGGTGAGGGTGGAAAGAGAGAAAAGAGTAGATTCCATGATGGATAGGGAATAGGTGGAAAGAACTTTCTGGTTGTGTTCTTTCCTCTCCACTCATGATGCAGATGGGTCATTTTTTTTGACCTGTGGCTGCCCAAGAGAAACATTTATGTGTGCGTGTGTACAAGGAGACACTGGAAAGGATGGCTTTGCAATATTGTTTAGAAATGAATCAAAAGCAACCTAAAATTCAGAGTGACAAAATCAATGAGACACTCCAAACTGGAAACTATCTACAGGCTCATCACTAGTAGACCAGATAAATACATTTCCATGCAGTCACACAATGAAATACTATACATCAATGAGAATGAATAATTTGTAGCAAATATAGCACATTATAGATGAAACTCACAAACATAATATTAAACAAAATAATACTTTTTTCATTTATAGTAAGTATAACTATATATGTGTGTTTGTATATACATACATTTATATGTAATGGAATAATACTATATCACAGTTGAAAGGAATGTTGTAGACAAGACGACAAGCTAATAAGTATGATATGATGGCTAGTTTTATGTGTCATCTTGACTGGGGAGTGAGATGCGTAGATATTTGGCCAAACATTATTCTTAGTGTGTCTGTGAAGGTGTTTCTGGATGAGATTAACTTTTGAATCTGTAGGCTGAGTAAGGCTGATTGCCCCCCTTAATGTGGGTGATCTTCATCCAATCATTTGAATCATTGAACAATAAGGCTGATTCTCCCATAAATAAGAGAGAACTCCTGTCTGACTGCTTTGAGTTGGAACATTGGTCTTCAAAGGTCTTTGGGCTTGAACTAAACCATTAGGTCTTCTTGAACCTCAAGCCTGCTGGATTTTAGGCTAAAAGTACACATCAACTCCCTGGTTCTCTAGTATGCTGACTACAGATCTTGGGACTTCTCTTACAGTTTCTAGGTTCTCACCTGAATTCATCCCAAGAGATCCCACAAAAATGAGAGAGGCATTGATGGAGCGCAGGATCTAGCATGAAACCATAAGACACCTGTTAAAAAGGCTTAAATGATAAAGATGGGAAATACCTTTTGTTGGTAAGGATGGGTAAGATGAAGAGCTATCACACACTACTATGACAATGTAACTTGGTACAAGCACTTTGGAAGACTTTTTGGCAGCATTATCTAAAGCTGATCACATGCATATTCTATGACCTAGCAGTTTTTCTACTAAGAAAATACCCAACACAAATGAGTACTTACGTTAATAAAAAAGTGTAAAGATGGGGGCGCCTGGGTGGCTCAGTTGGTTAAGCAACTGCCTTCGGCTCAGGTCATGATCCTGGAGTCCTGGGATCGAGTCCCACATCAGACTCCCTGCTTGGCGGGGAGTCTGCTTCTTCCGCTGATCTCTCTCTCCTCTCATGCTCTCTCTCTCTCAAATAAATAAATAAAATCATTTAAAAAAAAAGTATAAAGATGAAATAGAGCAGCTTCTTTGTAATTGCCCCTAACTTGAAACTACTTAAGTGCTCATCAGGAGAAATGAGGACAAATAAATTGTGGTGTATTCATACCGTGGAAAACATATACCAATGAGAATGAGTGATCTGCCACTATCAGTAATAAAATGCATAAATCTCACAGCTGTTATTTTGAGTTATAGGGAAGTCATACTGTTTGATTTCATTTACATAAACTAAAAGTTAAGAAGCCTTTGCTGAGTAGTGACTGGAATAGGCTAGGAGGGAGCCCCTGGGCTGCTGGTAATAGTCTATTTCTTGGTCAGGGTGACAATTACATGAGGGTATTCCAATTATGAAGAAGCTGTGAGCTAAATACACTTACCATCTCTGTACTTTTTTGGGAGAAATTTCTGGATGTGAGTCAGAGACTGGTTGGGTCTCAATATGATGAAGGGTAAAGGTGGGAGGGGAAATCTAGACGAGACAAGGGCCAGGTGCCATGGATAGGCTGAGAGGATGCTTTCTAGTTGTGCTTTTTTTTTCCTCCATACATTGCCCAAATGAATTATTGCTTGGCTCATGGTTACAACAGAGAAAAAAAATGGTAGCAGCAATTCCAGAGTCTGATCTGGGCTGATAGGAGTAGGTCACAATACACGAAGATGGGTAGTCTAGTCTCTGAGTCTTTCTTCTTGCCCATTTGTGTTAGGCTGAGATCAAGGTGCTGGCCAGGATTGGGGTTTCATCAGAGCCTCAGCTGGGGTAGCATGCACTTGTAAGCTCTCTCATGCTGTTGGCAGAATTCATTTCTTTGTAACTGTAAAACCCATGGCACCTGTTCCTTCAAAGTCAGTAAAGGGAAGAGAGATTCTACCAACATGGGTTCAACAGTCTTATGTAATCACATATATGTAATTGCATACATCCCATTCCTCTTGCCTCATTCCACTCAAGAGAAGGGGATTATGGAAAGACATAAATTCCAGAAGTCAGGGATCATGGTGGCCACTTTAAAGTCTATCCTTCATACTACCCCATGGGTTAAATGTTTACAAGTGTGGGAGGTAGCTTTGAAAAGGAGAGGGTAGAGAAGAGCTGAAGTTTAAGGTGTACCAACTGGAAAAATGGATATAAAAATATATTGTTGGAAAAAAACACTAAAGAGATGTTTTGAATTGCAAAAAAAAGAGGAAAATTTGATAGAATTCAGGTAAGAAACTCTCAGAAGGCATTAAAAGTGATATAAGAAAAAGAAGGAGAGAAACATAGTTAAGGAATGTGAGCAAAAGAAATACATGTGTGAGCATTTAAATAATGAGTCTCAGAGAGACATTAAAAATAAATGGAAGGGACTGGATAACAAAGTTTACAGAACATTTTCATTTACAATTCTTTGGAATTCTTTAAATTTAGGAATTTAATACTCTTAGGAATATATTTAGCAAAAGATGTGAAATACTTTTTTAAAGATTTTATTTATTTGACAGAGAGAGAGGGAGAGACCATAAGCAGGCAGAGAGGCAGGCAGAGAGAGATGGGGAAGCAGGTTCCCCGATGAGCAGAGAGCCCGATGCGGGGCTTGATCCCAGAACCCTGAGATCATGACCCGAGCTGAAGGCAGAGACTTAACCCACTGAGCCACCCAGGTGCCCCAAAAGATGTGAAATATTTCTATAAGATATTGTTGAGAGAAATGAATGAAGACACTGACAAATGGAGAGCTATACCACTTTAGGGATTGGAAGACTCAGTGTGGTTAGGATGTCAATTTTCCCCAAATTGATCTATAGATTCAATGAAATTCCAGTCACAATCAAATCAAGTTTTTTTTTCTTTTTTTTTAGTAGAAGTGGACAAACTAATACAAAAATATGGGACCGCAATGAACCTAGACTATCCAAAGTACTCTTAAAATCGAAGAATGTTGGAGGTCAAGAATTTACATAAGGCTACAGAAATCAAGACAATGTGATAATGAAATAAAGAATGACGAATAGGGGCACCTGGATGGCTCAGTTGATTGGGTCTGACTGTGGATTTTAACTCAGATCATGATCTTAGGGTTGTGAGATCAAGCCCCATGTGAGGCTCCAGGCTCAGCACAGAGCCTGCTTGACTTTCTCTCCCTCTGCCTCCCCACTCTGCTCCTTCTCTCTCTTTCAAATAAATAAATTAAATCTAAAACAACAACAACAACAACAACAGACTGATGAGTAGCTCAAGACAAAACATTTTATATGTGCAGAAATAGACCTCCATTTGTAAGGGTACCTGATTTTTGACAGAGGAGTCAAAAAATCTAATGAGTAAAAAGTATTTTCAGTAAATGGTGCCAAAATACTGGATATCCACATGGAAAAGAAAATGAAACTTGGCCTTTATTTCATACCACACTCCCAAATTAATTTGGGGTGAATCAAGACTTCTATAAGCTCTTAGAAGAAAACATAGGAAATATTTTCACAGCTGAAAATATCAGTACTGGGGCGCCTGGGTGGCTCAGTTGGTTAAGCAGCTGCTTTCAGCTCGGATCATGATCCCAGGGTCCTGGGATCCAGCCCCATGTCCGGCTCCCTGCTCGGCAGGGCTGCTTCTCCCTCTCCCTCTGCCAGCCACTCCCCTCCCCTCTCTCACTATCAAATAAATAAAATCTTAGGAAAAAAAAAAAGAAAATATCAGTACTTTAGCTTTATTAATTAGCTGTTAGCCCAAACAACAACAACCACAAACCCAGCAAGTAATTGTGGTGCAGTAGAGAAACTGTGCCTTGTCGATCCAGTAGTGCTGGGGGGCTGATTCCATCCTCTTTTGGGAGCTCTAGCCTCTGCTAGGTATATCATTAGAGGCAGCCTACTAATCCCCACCTCGCCACCTGCCTAATACAAACCTTAGTAAATCCTTTACTAACATTGCAAAGAGTGAGCCTCAAATCTCTGTGTTCCCTGTAGAAACTGGGAGCCCTCTCAAAGAAAGCCCTATATTGTACATGTTCAGTGCTCACCGGGGTAGATGCTCATAGTCCTGGCTATACATTGGAATAACCTAGGAAACTTTATAAAATACAATGCATGGAGGCCAACGTCCTGATTAGATTGTTCTAGGGTGCCGCCTGGGCATTGGGATTGTTAAAAGCTCCCCCAGGTGATTCAAATGTGCCTCCAGGGAAGAGAAACACTGTTTTAGGAGCAGGGCAATCTCTGGCGCCCAAAGCCCAGTGAGGAGTTTTTGCTGCAAGCCCCTGGCATTCATTCTGGGGCTGCGTCTGAGTTAGCTCACCCTGCCAGGTCTCTAGCCCCGAGGACTGAGTCTGGTGTTCCTGGGACCCACCGTGAGCTCAACCTCATTTCTGGGCCCCGCTTTCTCATGACCAAGTTTGAGCTGCTGGGCACCCTTACCTCCAGAGAGGGAGGGAATCTTCCCTCACCTTTCTCTGTGGACCTCCAGAGAGTTTTGTTCTCTCTTTCCGAGCACCGAGAAGGCATAGAGTTAACCTCCCTTTCGGAGACACTCAGACACTCAGACATCCCATTTCCAAGACTTGCTTTCTTAAAAAATATGCAATAAGAGCCTGAAACAAGAATTTCCAGGTAAGGAAATGGGTCATAAAACTCCGACTCCACCCCTTGGATGCTCTCGGCCTGTGAGGGGTGGTTCAGTAATTCATTCCGCCTGCCTGACCTTCGGGCGGTGAGTGGGGTTTAGTTCCTGTTCCTGAGAATGCTTCAGATCCCGGAGTGAGGTGTTTCAGTAAAATGGGACCAAGGCTTGGAGATACGAAAAGAGAAATTTGCACAAACTGCTAAGAAACTACTTTATAAGGTATTTACTCGTCCTGCTCCTGGGGCACGGTCGGTGGGGCTTTGAAAAAGAATGGTGTCTGGGAGAGTCTCACTTTTTATTTTCTGGTCCGCCTGTGTATGTGCCCAGTTCTCCTCTCCAACCCCCCAACATCCCCCCCCCCCGCCACACACACACACAAACGCCTCCTGTCCTGGTGTATCAGTCGAGCATTCAGTTTCGAGGATGGGGTGAGCAGAATGTTGGAGAGGGTTTGGAAGGGAGATGCTCAAGGTTCCGTGAATTCCCACCACCTTCCTGCTTCATACATTTATCACAGGAACCCTGGCTACGATATTTACAACCTTGAACAAATACATTGTTTTTCTATAATGTTTAAAGTAGAACGTTCATCAACTTTGGAATAAAAAACTATAGACAACATATTTAAAGTTGGTTCTTGTATACATACTTTTGATGGTTAATGGGGTCCATCTCAGTGAGGATGCCATTCCCCCTCATTGCAGTTTGGAAGTCCAAAGCCTTCTCTTTAGTCCTATGTAAAGGAGACAGAGTTCGGAGCTCCCAGGTACTTCCTGACCTTCCCGGAACTCATTCATCATTTGAATTTTCACGTATTGGCTGTAACCATGGCAGTCAGAGTGATCCGGATCCAAAGCTGGCTCTGCTCCTTCCTTTCTATGAGTACAGGGACACCCTGAAGCTTCTCTTTTGTCTTCTGTGAACAGGGATGACAGTCGTGCCTGAATGGGTGGAGAATTAAATGAGATAATACTGATCCCAGTAATGCTAATTGTCTTCCTTCTTTCCTTCTTCATTATGACTCTTTTATGTGTGTAAATTTTCCTGGGCTCTTTGTTTAGTCTCCATATTCCTAAAGGGCAGCAGCTGCCCCTTTTCTTTTTGTATCCTATGACCACACTAAACCTTACCTGACTCTGTGGGAAAACAGGAATTAACCAATTACTGTGAGTAACCATTATTTCCCATTTGGCTGGGATCAGACTCATGGATGCCCCCTTGTGGGTCACGGCCAGCTGTAACAAGGCCAGACATAGACCCTCCAATTCCCTTTCTTTGCCTCATAAATGTTAGCTAAACTACTGTGTCCCCACTGATCAACTGGGAGTAAAATGCTCGTTAAACCAATTTTAGCCAAGATTCTGTCCTTTCCCAGGCTGAACTTCAGCCCCTCCGAGCCAGATTACAACCCCTTCTTTCAACCCCTCCTTCACCAGAATGGCCGGTCCCTCAAGAAAGCATTTTCCTTCTGCTATCAGACCACACTATTCCATTCATTCTTCTCCATGCCTGCCTCTTTCCAGCCTCATAAACCTTGTTGAGTCCTAACCCTTTGGATGATTGCACATCTCCTAGTGGGAACAGTCTCCCTGTGATAATGGTCCTCTTATCCTGTTGCAGTGGAGTCCTTCCCCTCTGGAACAATTCTTTCAAATTAAGTCTTTTCTTACCAGAGTCCAAACTGTTCAAAAATTCATGCTGCATTGAATTGAAGGGGTTATTGGTAGGAAGAAACAATCTCTTGAGCAATTGCTAAACAAAGTATACATTATATCAGGTGCTCTGGGAAAGTTCATGGTTTGGTCAGAGAGACCAGAAAATAGAACTCTCTGGGCTGAATCACAGAAAGAATAAAATAATATGAAATCTGTGGGTGACACAGGCAGAGTGCGATTAATCTCCAAGTGAGTAATTAAGGAGAATTAAATTCCAAGTTCAGAGGAAGATCCTAGTTCTGAGGTTTAAGTTTGGCTTTTATTGTTTTTATTACTTTGGATGAAGCATACAACTTTTCTTTAACCACCAGCGTGGAAAATGGTGACTAAGTGTGGGTTTAGGACAAAGGAAATTAACTTCCTCCAGTGGAATTTTGATCCTCGGATACCAGAAGGTGCCGCTGCTTGCAGAGACTAAATTTCTCAAGGTTGAGGTGTTAATAGACAGGCCACCCCCCATGCCCTGTGACTTCTCTCTCAAAGGAATGAGCTGACAGTCTAAACTTGCTGTCGATACAATGTTCCACACAGTATCTAAGTGAGATATATCAATGCATGCCTGGCTGTTTATTCTCTACTTGCCTCTTTTAGAATCTGTGTGAATGTGGATTGGTTAGATGAGTTTTAATCATGTAGGAGGTTGGAAAGGATACGGGGGAGAGAAAAGGAAGAATTCCACCAAATCTCTGTGCTAGGAGTTTGACATATGTCACAACATTTAATTCCCAGAATATTACTTTCAAGTGGGTGCACGTTTCCCCATTTTAAAGGTGCAGAGAGCTCCTGGTAAAGGAGAGCTTTTCAAGTAGAGACACTGAATTGGAACCAATCATTGACTCCCTATACTGGTTAATTTTCCGTAGTCCCTTTAGTTTTGGCTTGCATTCTGAGGGGGTGGTAAGGGCTCTGAATCATTACTATGAAATAATAGTATCCTCTGAGGGGAAATTGCTTTGAAAGCAGAGAGAAATCCTTGGGATCCTAGAGAAAAGATAAATGCAGTATTACATCTGGTAATTGCTTGCTCTAATAGGTGCAAGAGGTTACACATGTTATAATGACTAAGAGATATTATCCCTAAAGAAAAGGAATGCAGTGTTCTACTTTAAAGAGGACACCAGAGGGAATGGGATTTAGCAGTCCACACTTTAAGGGTTGTATTTTTCTAATTATAACAACAAAACTTTCCTACTCTAAATACTAACCTGAAATGCAAATACACAAATTATATGAACTGCTAATGTATTCCTCAGTTCCCCAGTGAGATCATACTATGTATTCTGCTTATGGTTCTGCTTTTTAATTTCACACATTTTGGGCTTTTATATCAATAAATATAATGGCTATTTCCCTGTAATGCTAATATGTGATGTTCCCATGATTTTCTGCATTCCTTCTCATAATAACTGAGTTTTCAGTTGTGTCTGATTTTTCAGAAACTGTGCACTGAGCAATCATCTTTGAGTACTTTTCTTCTGATTTTCCCCCAAGAGATTTTCTTCTGGTATTTTTGCTACTGCTTCTTTGATCTATTTCTTTTTCTGTCTTAATTTTGCTGTTCTTTATCTGAACCCTTGGATTAAATGTTTTACATTTATTTTCATTCTTTCATGTTTAAAGCAATGACTTTTCCTCCGAATATGCTTTTAGTTATGTCCTATGGATTCTGAGGCATATTATTCTTATTTTAATATATATTGAATAATATATATTATATATATTGAATATATTAATATATTCCTTATTTCTTACAATACATGTAATATGCACTCTGATTTCTGTTTGGACCAAAGAATTATTGTGAGTGACTTCCAAATATTGGTATTTCTGTTCAGTCTAATGTACTTTCACATTTTTATTTATTTGTTGAATTATAATTTGAAGATAAAATCTATATTTTGAAATATTTAGATATTTTCATATAATTGATTTTTGAAAAACAAGCCCATGAAATTCTATTTATAAGACACTTAAATATAGATACACATGAACATATTCATATGCCTATGTGTCAAAGCACCCTCTTTAATTCTACTATATTCTTTAGAACCTTCATTTTCTTACCTAATGGTTCTATTTGAGTTTTCAAAGATTAGAGAAGCTTGCTTATGTTTCTCATTCTAATTGAAATTCTGTAAGTTTCTCTTTGTAGTTCCTATAGCATTTCCTTCATTCATTTCAATGTATTATTGTTACAGAAAAATTAATGACACATACTCATGTGGGATTATATCATTCAACAAAGGGATTCTCTGTCACATTTAATTTTTTTTTTTTTGCACATTGGATTTTGGTTTTAAACTGATTTTATGATCTTGTATCAGTGAAGAATTGCTTTTGGGTACAGGAAACAGGGATCTGAAGACTAGTTGAAAACAGGATGGACTTTTGTTTGTTTTCCCTCTCAAGTAACAATCAAGAGGTTCCATGATGTCATCGGTGACCCAGGCTCATTGTACATTCCTGCTTTAGCATCCTTGATGAATTGCTTCTTCCTTAAGGTCAACATCTGGTTGTAAGATGGACACTTCAGTTTTATCGTGTTGGCATCCCAGCCAGTGGAAGGGAGCAAGTGGGGAAAGCAAAAGGGTGCTCAGCACTTTTAAAAGAAGCTTTCCTAGGAAACTCCCCCAGTGTCTTCCACTCCTGTTTCTTTGATTCTCTGGCTTCTCCTGTTTGCAAGAGAAACTGGGAATATTGTCATGCCCCGTAAAATGAGGGTCTTGAGCAAGGGGCCGTGCTATTCTTCTCTGTATTGTTCCAATTTTAGTATATGTGCCATAGTGAGCACAAAATGAGGGTTCTTTAAGTCAGTCCGTTAAGCATGGAGATTGAGTTGGCAGATATTGGTCCCTGACACATTGGCCTTTTTTCTTTTCCATTAATATCTTTTGCATATCTTCTCTTGTCCTTTTTTCCTTGTGTTTTTTAGTCTTTGGCTTTAAGTCTGTCTGTAAATAAGTTTACTTATTTATTTAGATTTTATTTATATATTTTTCGTGTAATGTTAGAGTGTTTTTCCTTTTTATTTTTTTAAGATTTTTTAAAATTTATTTATTTATTTGACAGACAGAGAACACAAGTAAGCAGAGAGGCCTGCAGAGAGAGAGGAAGAAGCAGGCTCTCTGTGGAGCACAGAGCCTGATGTGGGGGCTCGATCCCAGGACCCTGGGATCATGACCTGAGCCGAAGGCAGAGGCTTTAACCCACTGAGCCACCCAGGTGGCCCTCTTTCCTTTATTGAGAGAGTAGTTTAACCATTTGTAATTATTGTTAAACATTTTATGTTTGGTCTCTGAATACACTTTCTGACTCTTACCTCTATTTTCCATCCTTTTCTATTGTTTTCAGTATTTTCTTTAGTTTTTATGCTATCTTTTCTTTTTTTTAAATAATCTTTTAAAGGTTTTCTTTAGTTGTTTTTTTTCTATAATATGAAAGACATACAAGTTTTTCCTTCTGCTAATATACACCTTTTGTATCTTCAAATAATTTAATTAAAGCTTTATTAATTTATCAACACTGGAAATGAGACACCATTGATTCAGTTCCCTCTGTGAAAAATAGGAAACAGTTGCACATACATTCTCTTTCACTTTCTTCTACCCACTTCTTCATAAAATTTTTAACTGATATGCACTGGAATTGTTGATGCAGTAGAGAAGTTAAATATGGTGATAGTTTTTCAAGAAATAGAATATGCACATTTTGTCCAGACACAATATTTTCTGGATCAATTTATACATAATTTGATTTTTAAAATGGCTTTGTTGCCCGCTGCCAGTCTTTCTCTATCTTACTTTTGTATCTGTGAAGTCTGCATTTTGATTTATCCCACCATTAGCTGAAGAATGTCTTTAAGTAATTGCTTGGGTATTTGCTGCCCAACACTTTGTATATTTTTAAGAGCAGCTCTTTATTGTTTTCCTACATTAATTACAACTTGTCTGTATATAAATTGTTTTATGCCATTAAATGTTGTGGAGAATAAGTCTAGGACATTATTTACTTACTAAATTAAGTACTTGTTGCTTTTTAAATGATTGCTTCTACTGAATGCTACATGTAGACTTGTTCATTTATCTTGAAATGCAGGATTTTGGGGTACCTGGGTGGGATCAGTGGGTTAAAGCCTCTGCCTTTGGTTCAGGTCATGATCCCAGGGTCTTGTGATCAAGCCCCGTGTTGGGCTCTCTGTTCAGCAGGGAGTCTGCTTCCCTTCCTCTCTCTCTGCCTGCCTCTCTGCCTACTTGTGATCTCTGTCTGTCAAATAAATAAATAAAATCTCTAAAAAAAAAAAAAAGAAATGCAGGATTTCTTGGAATGACCACTTTTCACTAATTTTGACTTGATATAAACACTTTAGCTCTACATAGTTGTTATAATAAAATGGTTAAGAAGAAAGACTTTGGAGACTTATATGACTATAAGTTTTGCTTCTGCAGCTTACCAGGTATGGTCTTAGGCTCAAAGTAAGGTCATCATGTAATTTCGAGGTACCACTGGAGTGAATCAGCATTGTCATAGGCAAGCTGGGAATATGCAGTCATCTTCTTCTAAGGATCATCTGTAAAATGGGCATAATTATAGTGCATCCTTCTTAGGATTGTGATATCAAACAAGATGCTGTGTGTGGCGTCCTCAGTGCAGCTGCAGGGACATTTTTATCTAGTATCTTGTTAGTGATGGTGCCATTTATATTTAAAATTCTCCTCTGCTAAGAGAAAATGTAGATAATAGCCTTTAACTTTGTTTTATGCTCTTCTCTCCTACACCCGTCAGAACACTATTATCTTTTCTTTGGTCCTTGTTTTATGTCATCCACATCTATCTATCATCTATTATCTGATCACATTAATCTCTTTCTCCTTTTCTTCTGCATTGATATACTGTCTTCAATCCCATTCTGATCATCATTAAACTACTTTTGGATCTTCATTTTTTAGTCTTTCTAATAGCATTTACAATAATGTAATGGCATTGTTAATTCCTTGCATTATTTCTTTAGCACTACCACCTTCTTTTTAATTTAAGCCTCTCTTTTTATACTATCATTTCATATTTTTAATGTCCAGTTAGGCTCAGATTCTCTATCTGAGAAGGCATTAGACATATAAACGCTAAGCAAAATCAAAGGCATAAAAATACGGGACAGCACTTCGGGCATACCTGAGACTTTATTCACGTAGTTTGTTCCTGCTGAAGAGTCTGAAGATGCTATAATTATATACTGTTGTGTAAAAAACCACTGCCTCCAGATTCACTGCCTATGCTGTGAATGAGGAATTTGGATAGGATGTAGCCCAAATGGTTTGTTACTACTTGGTGATATCTGAGGTCTCCATAGGAGGTCTTGAAAACTTTGGGTAATGTAAATGGCATCAGGTCATAATATTTAGAGACCTTTACTCTCACATACTTGGCACTTGAGCTGAGGTGACTCTAATGATGATCTCAGTGGGGAATGGTGACCAGAGTACCTACAGATAGTCTGTCCATATGGTTTGGGCTTCCTCAAAGCACAGCAAGCCCAGGATAACTGAACATCTTACATGGCTCAGGGATCCAAAAGTGAGTATTCCTGTAAGTAAGGTACAACTAGGTGGCCTTCTGTGACCCAACCTTCAAAATCGCATAGCGTCATCTCTACCATACTGTCCTCTCCAAGTTAAAACAATTGCAAACCCAGTTAGATTCAGAGATGAACATCGACCCTATCTCTTTACAAAATGCTTTGTGCTTTAAAACCCCCACAAGAGGGAAAGCAGTTTGTTGTGGGTACTCTGGACTGGCTAAACTTCAGTGCAGAATTCTCTTAATTATTTGACAAATAACCCATCTTACTGTAAATAACACTGAAGTCTCATGTACATGATTCAATTCCAACTTCTATAGTCTTATTAGCATTCTTGGGTCAGTTTTTATTTTTAAATGTTATCATGGACTCAAGGATTACTTACACATTAATCTTATTCTAGTGGACCATAATTATTATTTTTTTGGTCATCTTTTTGCTGTTTGAATGCTCTTTTGTATAAGCATCTCAGGTCTACTACTTATTTACCACTATACTATCTCCAGAATGTCTGAATAGATCACCATCTCCAACCACAAACTGTCCCACACTCATCTTATTTTCCCATCCCCATATCTAGCACCCATACCCTATAGGGAAACTGTCATTCCCTTTAGGGAGAAAGTATAAAGATTGAATGCATGGTCTAATTCTGGATGGAATGATGCCAGGCATAACTGAATAATTTCAGTTTCAGAGTAAATGTTTTTCAAAGTCTTCAGTTCATGTCAATGATTTCAATTTTTACTTTTATATCTTTATCAAATATAAGAGCTTCTTAGTCCACTATTTTCTCTTATCTGAACTGCCAGCTTTTCTTCCTTTCCCTTTTCTCACATATGGTAAATTTATACCAGAATCAAAACATTATACTCTACATTATCACACTAAACTCTGTTTTAAATTATAATGCTGAAAGAGTCCTAGAAATACTGATGTTAAGGTACATTTGGTGAAAACAAAATTAATAAACCCAATCTCTTCTCACCTAAATAAGAGAAGATTCATTGCTCTAGGCTTACTTCATGCCGTTACTCAAGTATCTTGTATATGTCAGCAGAAAAGGAGGTTCTGTCTGATTCCTGAGACCACCTAGACTTCTCCAAGAACATCATTTTCCACCTGACATTTGATCTGTAGAATGCATCCAAGAGAGAAAAAAGAGATATTAACACTCTGAAGGGAGAGTGGTAAGGGCATGTATAGTCCCTGATCTCAGCAGCTCCACCCAGCTGCGAAGTTTCTGGGCTACTAGTGAACCAGTACTCAACATTTCCCTTGGCAACACATGCACTGGATCACATGAGGAGATCAAACTGCTGTGCCAGTTCCTAACAGTCAAGGCGCTGAAGTCAGCTATTGGCTGGACGTGGGAAATCTGAGGAAGTCTTAGATGGCTGTCCTAACCCTAGTCAGTGTAACATCAGAATGGGGAGGTAATAGTGAGTTAGGATTATGTCTCACCCAAGGGATCAGGAGTTTAGGATAACAATAGATTCTTATTCTTTATGTGCTGTGACACTTGGTTATTTATTTGGCTGAAAACCAAAGCTATTGTCCTATTTTCAAAGACAAGGCAAATGACAGGTAAGAAATCAATGTCCATGTATGTTTGATTAGGGTAAGAGTGGTACAAAAGTATTTGAAATAGTCCTTAAGTATTCCTTACTGCCTCCTAGCTCATTGCTGTGTCTCTTCAGTAGTCTTTTCTACCTTGTTTTCAAACTACATCCCCAGAACTCAGACCTATGCCATATGCTTTAATGTTTACTCCTGCTTGGTTTTGTTCCTCCAAATTCCCATTCATTTCCTGACCTTGCCCTATCTCCATCTTGGCTTTGGATCCTGAATTAGGTTTTGCGAATCTATCTGCACATCATTTTTCTTGCAGTGTTCTCTGGATCAGGATGGATAATGAATTCACAGTGGAGTAGAAGCTGGGGCAACAGCCTGGGGGGTTCGAGTTGTCCTTTTCCTTCACTCCCTATCTAGCTGCTAATATGTGCTACAGTGATAGTACAGGCCTCTCCCTGAAAGCAGCAGCTTTCAGCCAGTGGTACAGACTCAGGGCCCCAGAGATGGTGTGGAAAAAGCACCCGATGAAGGGAAAGAGTCAAGGAAGATGGGTTCCACCTCAGGTTGTCCCCAACTTGAGGTGGGGCCCATACAAATATGACAAGGAGAATGTGGGATATGATAGGGGTTCAGGAAGTAGTCTTTATACTTTTTATGTTACCTAGGGCAGAAATGGAGGGTCCATAGTAAAACCTAATAACACATTTCTTTTACCTTTTCAGGACATTGATATGATAGCTTCTCAAACATATATACATACGCACCTAAATATCAAAAGGGGATATATAATTTTAAGAAATATGGGCTTTATTTTTTTTAAGATTTTATTTATTTATTTATTTGATAGATCACAAGTAGGCAGAGAGAGAGGAGGAAGCAGGCTCCCCGCCGAGCAGAGAGCCCAATGCAGGGCTCGATCCCAGGACCCTGGGATCATGACCTGAGCTGAAGGCAGAGGCTTTAAGCCACTGAGACACCCAGGCACCCCAAAATATGGGCTTTAAATGGAAATGTTTAACTTGCTATAATTCCCAAAGAGTAACTCAGAGGCTATGGTTTTCTTTCCTCTTCATAGAAATGAAACCAGCCCTTAGAAGGAGAACCTAGGCTTTGCAGTATGTGGCTCAAACTTCAATGTCACAATCCGTTCTTTTCATCCACTTTCCCTGTAAGACTGAAACAATTATGTGCAGATTTCAAGGGAATTTTTCTGAAGTTTCCAAAAACTTCTCCCCAGATGCCCACTGCCTTTTATTCTTACTACTTTTTTTCTTTGTTGAGAATTGAATAGAGCCCATAAAAAAATAAGATAATAGCCTAAGGGACATGGAGAAAATTTTGTTATATCTTATTTGCTTAAATGTATATACATTTTCTGGAAGTGAGGAATGTGGCTTTAGCCCTTTAGCCTTCCACGTCACCTCTGTCAGAGTCTCCCCAACTCAGGCCCTCAATTAGTATTCATAGACTATGTCATGTGGTCCTTTTCACCTCCTCTACCTACCTGCTATTTACACCTGTTCAGTAGGCGAGATGCACCTGTGCCCCCTCTTCAATGCTTTTTGAAACTATTTTAATTTCCATCATCACAATTCTTGTTCAGGCCACTATCATTTCTTGAAACCATCTGATACAGCATCCTTGCTCCTCAGTCTTGGTTTTGAGTTTCATATCCTTCATCTTAGCCCCATAACATCTGTCTTATCTCCGCCATCATATTGCAGAGACTATATTGTCCCCTTTTCTATTCCCTGGGCTTGACGATGAGATTGGCCCGCTTTCGGCATAGAGTGAGCATCAGTTGCATGAGCACTGATGAAGCCATCTCTAGCTGTTCAAGTGTAGATCACGGCTGGTTACCTGAGGGTTTCAGGTCTAGTGGTCCTGTCTTTATTTACAGAGGCCAATGGGTACAGCCAAAGCCACAATTAATTCAATTGACTTAAAGACAAAGTCACCATGGTTGTTAAACCTTAGCATACACATGTTGTGCTTAAACTCAGAATATGGTAAAATTTATAACATGAAAGAACAGACAAAGGGAGAAAAATTGGTATTTGTTGTATTTCTTGTATAGCCCAGCTGATCTCTTTTTATCTTCAGATAGACATCAGCCTTCCAATTTGACAAATGAGGAAATTGAGGAAAGAGTAATAGACCCAGAAGGGTGTAGACCTAGGATTTGAGCCAGGCAGTCTGGTCACACGCCCACAGTTATGTTGACGTCCTGCAGGGGACCAAGTGTCTGCTCTACACTCTCCTTGCTTGGATCTCACTTGGCTCATGAATTGAATATTCTCTTTTTGGGAGCTTCAGAACTTCAAATGGCATAAAGAGCCATTCCCAGGAAGCCAAGAAGCCTGTCTGCCGATAATGAAACATTACTTAGGATGGGTAGGTACCCTCAGGAAGCTGGTATCAAAGGCAAACCCAATTGAGTGATGTGGCTTCTTGTGACCAAGGTCCATTCTTGAGCATGGCACTGCTTTGTGGTGGGGACTGGAAAGGCTGAGGAAACCATCTTCCTCTGGTGGGCTTGCACCTGCTCATTGTGGTTGTGAAATATAATCCATGCTTAAAATGTCTTAGCCTGTGGGATTTCTCCACTGGAGATTGTCAGATTAGGTCTTTTCTTTTGGGTCAGTCAGATGCGATGGTGACAGGGCAGCTTGCTGCTTGGGGCTATTTGGGGAAATTGCTGTTAGCTTAGATAGATGAGCTCTGACATCGTATTCCAGCGATGTCAAATTGTCTGTAAATTTGTAATACTAACTCCAATGGGAAAAATGAAACTTTATTATACAAATCAACTTAGTTCATTAAATACTATTTCTGCTCTATAGTAGGGGGATAAAAAACCACCTTTGTCTTTACATTAAAAAAAATAAAAACCCATGGGGCGCCTGGGTGGCTCAGTGGGTTAAGCCTCTGCCTTTGGCTCAGGTCATGATCCCAGGGTCCTGGGATCGAGCCCCACATTGTGCTCTCTGCTCAGCAGGGAGCCTGCTTCTCCTCCTCTCTCTGCCTGCCTCTCTGCCTACTTGTGATCTCTCATCCTCTGTCAAATAAATAAATAAAATCTTTAAAAAAAAATAAAAACCCAGTCTTTCTATTTCAGGGTAATTAAACTCAGTGTCTCTGAGTTTTTTTCTTTCCACTTATTTTTCTTCCCATTTTTCTCATGCCATCACTTTCTCGGTCTGCTGGGGGATTGTGAATCCCTGACTGCATTCCAGCTTTTAATTATCAGCTGTCCTTTGAGCCCCTGGCAAACTTTCTGAGTCTCTTCCAAGGCGTGCGATAGGTGATCTCATTATGCCATGCCTCTTACTAATCTGTAGCAGTCTACCTTTTTTTGGTACGAGGCAATTGACATGACTCTCCTGAATGGGTTCCAGACAGGGAGCATGGAACAGGCCTTTCTGCATTCGGTCCCCAAGCCTATTCTATCCAACCGTCTAATAATGGGTCAAATCTGCAAGAAAGGGCAGTCAGGATTCAGACCCCCAACATTAGCATCTATTGTGCTGCTATTTCCAGTCCTCTGTAGAAAATTTTATCTTCTCTGTGTGCAGTGAGGATACAATCATTAGGTAGAATTCTCCTGCCTTACTATATAGATTGTAGGCTATGGGTCCATCCAAATTTTCTCAAGAATCTGTATCTAACAATGAAAAGCCAAGGCCTCCTGTGGGGTATTTGCTTCTATTGCTTCACAAAAATGTCACTCAGAGACTCAGAGACTTACCTGCCCTGTTTAGGCTGTATCTGTTTCATCAAAGAGGGCAGAACATGTAGAAAGTCATTGCTATTGCCCATTTGATGGCGTGTTGGTTTTAGGATATCATGGGCTGCAAGGAGCAGAAGACTCAACTCATGGAAGATTAAGACACGAAGATGAAATGTTTATACCACAGAAGGCTGGGTCTGGGCACTATCACACTGAATCTGGTCGCTCAGCAAGGCCATAGGACACTCAGACTCTCTTGATCCTCTATACCATTCTATCATGTTGCCACTGTCTCCCTTCCTGGAGATGAGATGGTGCCCAGATCCTTCATCATCATAGCTTCACATGTCAGGGTCCAAAGCAGAAAGCAAGGATGGTGGAGGAGAGTGTTCTTTTCTGCCTCTCTTTTCTGAGAAGAATATATTTTCATGATACCCAAGAAAGTACTGACAGTTACCTTTTTACATTTTGTTGGCAAGATCAAGAACATATGGCAACCCCTAGGTCTAAAATGAGTGCCTGGATTTTAAGGACTTAATAGTGGGAGGCAGCAAGGAAGAAAAGTGCTAGAAATGACTTCAGAGTAGCTGAGTTGGGTGACAGCAATAAGAAAGCCCAAGGAAGGGGCACCTGGGTGGCTCAGTGGGCTAAAGCCTCTGCCTTCAGCTCAGGTTATGATCCCAGGGTCCTGGGATTGAGCCCTGCATCAGGCTCTCTGCTCAGCGGGGAGCCTGCTTCCTGCTCTCTCTCTGCCTGCCTCTCCACCTGCTTGTAATCTCTGTCAAATAAATAAATGAAATCTTATAAAAAAAAAAGCCCAAGGAAGAAGCAATCTCTTAACACTGTCAACACATTCCCCTTCCTTATGTCCAACCTGGGCACGTTCTCTACTCTCTACACTTGCTACCTTCCCCCTACCCACTGAGGGTACCACCAATGGATCATGGCACTTAGGCCCAGTGTGCCTTAGTATATCCTTAATTTTTCCCTAAAACTGTAGTATAATGAGAAATTGACCAGGTAGTTTAAAAAGTAAAATCTAGATTTCATTTTGGAAAATTTTGAGAAAAATTTCACTCTGGCTTTAGTTTGAGTCTTTAATTTGAATCTCCAATTCACTTCTTAACAGCTGTCTACCATAGGCAAGTCAGATATCTCAGCTTTGGTTTCTTCCTAAATAAAATGAAGACAGTGAGGCATATACCAGCCTTTGTAAGGATTATATGCAAATGTATATTTAGAGCACCTGGAACATCATGGGTGCTCAGTCAACGTGTGCATTAACATCAAATGATTAAAGCAGTTTGTGTGCTTCCAGGTTTGAGAGAAAAGAAGATACTAGAAAGGAAGGGTAACTCACAGAAACACTGCCGATTGTGTATGCACCTTGGGGAACAGTTAGGGATAACTGAGAGGTAAGATGGCATCCTGGCTACCGGGACAACAAGAGAAAAATTGTGGAGATAAGAATTAGAAAGTAAGATTAGGATAGGAGTGGCAGTGTCAGGCTGTGAGTAAGGAGGAAAAGATTAAAAACTAAATGCTGGAAGATTTTGTAGGATCCTGAGTGACAGGATAAGGAATTTAAGCTTGACTTTAGGAAGAAGAGAGGAACTCAAGATTTTTCATCAAGGAAATGGTACGGTAGTACCCTGATTTACTTGATAGAACTTTTCTTTCCTTATTACATTATATTTAAAGATAGGATTTTAATTGATAGTTGGTCAAAAAAACAGATGTTGATTGGCTTATTCTCAGGAGCACCTTTTGCTCTATGTCAAGATACTGCTAATGTTGGTTTTTAAGTTTAGATAGTTGGATGATAGAAACGGATTATTACAAAAGTATAAAACAAAACAGGGCATCCTCCTATGTAAGGTTGGCTGTATTTTTGTGCTTATTTTTTGTCTATAATTTGAATCTAGTATTGTTATTGGAATTGACCTTTATTTGGAGGACTCTGGATCCAGATTAACTGACGCAAATCCTGGCTCTGTCTCTCTTTGCTGTGTGATCTTGAGAAGTTATTTAAATGATCTGTGACTCAGTTTCTTAATATGTAAAGCAGAGGCAATAATAGTACTAACTTTTACATACATAAAGCACTCAAGAGTAGGTAGTGTGTGGTATAGTAGGTGCTCAATACATACTATTAGTAGTGATTGTTCAGATTATCTGTGACCTGGTCATCATCCCGGCCATGTATTTAAAGCTTTGAGGAGGCAGTTGCCATTTCAAGAAGCCTTATGTAGACAAAGAAAATATAACTACAACTGTTCTTTTCTTTTAAGTCTTAAATTATGTAAATTG